>NC_060138.1:431487729-431792173 GCF_021461385.2 Schistocerca piceifrons
CCAATAAGAAAACATAAACAGCCTACTTACATAGCCCCCATGCTCCCCACAAAAAATTTTACAAATTGTTTTGGGCAGTGGCCAATACAGATTTGAAATTTTTTTTCATAATTACAATAACAAAGAAATCAGATGCACACACTTATTGATACAACGTTGGTCAAAAGCTAAAATTTTCTCACAGTCCATAAAGACAGTCCTGATCGTTCATCACAGTAAAATAGCAGTGTTTTTCTCAAAGTCTGAGCAGTAGAAGAAAATGCACACGGAAGTAGTGGATTTCCATGCAGTCTTGAAGAAGTAGTATTGTTCTTCCAATGAAAAGACAGTGCTGACTCTTGACATGCAGACAGGTAATGGGCCACAACAGAGCAAACCCACCGCAGAGTCAGTCGAAGTTGTGAAGAATATCGGTAGGTAGGTCATCACAGAGTAGACCCACCGTAGTCCTGGTAGAGATTACGGTATTGGTGGGCCACCAGAGGTGCAGATCCACTGCAGTCCTTGTAGAAATAATGGTATTGATGGATCATCAAAGGTGTAGACCCACTGTAGTCCTTGTAGAGATGGCCAGCAGCCATCTGCTGCGACTGTGCAGGTGCACAATCACCACTTGTGCACTCACACAGTTTTTGGAATTGTCCTTAGAACCAGCAATGCTGTTATCCAGTCCCTTGCTGAATTATTAACACACGTGCAAACACTAACAGTCCCTACTTCTCACATGTTGTCCATGTACTATGACCAACAGAAGCGTGTGCAGTGAAATGTAACTTACAAGTTACTTAATTTGATGAACTGGTGTCAATTACAATTTTATAACACAAGAATACAATAACAAAGGTACAAAATACATCATTAAAGAACATAATAGTATAGATAACATTTGTAGTAAAACAGGCTTTACAAAAGAATAGAAATAAACATGCACATCAGTGTTACATGAATTATGATGTAAGTACATACATAAAGATCAGAATAACTTTTGAAACATCAACTTCACATATGAGCAACAAAACAGAACAGATAAATAATGTCTAAACATCTTTACAAAGTAAATAACATAGTATTAGAAAAATTCTACAAGGTAACTCATCAGCTAAACACATAAAGACAGGAAGAACACAAATATACATAGCATAATAACACAAAAATACAGGACAGGGTTTGTTTGCAGTGCAACATTTGGTACTGCAGTCCAACCGAAAACTTCATTCCGTACATCTTTCCTCTTATTTCAACATTTGTTTCCACCAAAAAAATCCTATCCAAGCATGCTTTCTGTATTTATATGTTCACATATTTCTTACCTCATTATTTATTTCCAAGAAAATCCTACCTTAACCTGTTGTTCCTAAACCCTACCTTTTTGTTCATATCCTCTTTCAAAGTACTTTTTTGGCCAAACCATTTTCTTATAGCTTCTCAATGCATTTCTTCCAATTCATCACCACTCGTTCTCTTATATAGCCTACCCCATCTTAAGCTATCTTAAATCTACTGAGCTCAGATGCTAAACTAAGGGACGAGGCAATGCAGCAACACAAAACAATTAACACAAACAGCATTGACAAAAAAATGGAAATTGTCAAAGTAAGCTACAGTAAATCTAAATTACCAAGCAATGCAACATTACAACTAATATGAGCCAATGTGCAGCAACAAAAAAAAGTAGTAATCAGTAGTAAAACTAGCTTAACAGAGTAATACAAAGTGAAATTTAGTAGCACTATGACTGGCAAACAGCAGCAGCAAATGCAATAACTTATATCTAAACGTGGCAAAGCTCAATCAGAAAAAATATTACACTAAAGATGGCCATGTGTAATACCTATGTCTACACTAAAGATGGCCATGTGTAATACCTATGTCACATCTTAATACTAGAGTGATGCTTCACAATAAGTTACTGTAGCAGACAAGTTACCAAATCGTTTAAAAAATTATTTATGCAGTTCCTGTGAAGGGAAATGTATATTTGTGCTCTCTTTTCTAAGAAAGTACATCATAAATGTATTCCTTCCTGGGTCTGTAGACAGAAAATAGTGATATTAGTACATCTATTAAATTTTATAATAACCAATGCTGCAGTGCAGCTGGAAACTAGATATTAAACGAAATGTGCAAATATATATAGCTTATATAGAGCAATGCATGAAACATCATTCACTAGGCAAATGGCGTCTCCAAAGGCAAAACAATCTCTCAACTAGAAAGACAATAAATGTAAAATGTTTCTCATCATTTCATTAGGCATTTCAGTAAATATCATAAATTAAAGCTCCACAGTGTAATCATATGTTTTCAAGTTTCAGTGTGTCGTATTTGCGACGCTTTCTACAAAGAAATGTCAATAGCAAGGATGATGGCCTCCCTTTGTTTTTTTTTTTTTTTTTTACCTGTGCCTCTGAAAAGGCACACACTAATGGCTTTTTCTCCAGGCATCTGACACAGCTGGCCGCTCAAGACACATTATGTCAAGGTCACTTGGCTTTCTTACCGAAATATTTACGACACCAGTTTGCACTACTGTGACAGTCTCATATAAAAATTTCACAGTTCGAGAATTTGCGTTGCAAATCTGTAGAAACAAAATCCTATAAATATAACAGTGTCCAAAAAATATTCGTTGGCATTGTGATACATTCACGCATTTAGACACATTTCATAACTCTTAAAGTACGATTCTTGGTCTCCAACATACTTTTTCACAAGTCAGAGCCCCTAACCACTACTCATTATTCCTTACCTTATTACACATATACATATTCGTCGACACTTCTTCAATATTTCATCATAATAAATACATAGCATAATCAAATTCCTCATATAGCATCAGCTTATTGATCACAAACATACCGCAACAGCGTAATACGCATCATCATCATAACATCATAAAACCTCAGCCAAATCTCAAAAAAGGCGTAGCTTTCTGCAATAATGTCAAAAAATAAAAAAATTTTCTCCTCATTTCAATAGTGTCATCTACCTCCAACGTACTTGAAAAATCATGACCCCATACCAAATACATCATTCAAAGCTCTCATAGTATCACAACGGTTCCAAAAAAATATGAACAGTTCACAAAGTACAGACAAAATACAATTTCGTAAATGTGAAGTTATCCAATGGTGTAATTATGTAAACATCTGTCACTGATGTAGTAAAATAAATGTTTGTCTCTCTCAGTTAAATGATCAGGTAGCTGTGTATTTGGTGTTGGAGAAATATGGTACCGATGTGTAAAGTTGTATAAGCAAATACCATATTAGCGAGGGCTCCTTCTGCTTGCCACACACATGGTACACAAAGTAAGCGTGTACCCCCCTGAGGATTAATGTAATTATACCCTCAGGTGTTACAGATTACAGCAATGGAATGAAATGTATCACGGAAAACCTTTGTATCATTGTACTTCAAATATCTTTAAAAATAAATGATTTAAGTACAAAATTAATCTCTCAAATACGTGTCCTGTAGTGTTAAATGTACGTCTTGCTGTAAGATAATCTCTGTGGAAGTGTCGTAGTTATTTTCCTCCGAAAGCTAAGTTCTACAGAAGCCAATGTACTTACCTCATGATAAACAAAAGTGAAATGCTTTGCGTATAGATATCGTAGTTATTACATACAATACCGTGATCAAGAAAGTACTACACTGTAAAGTATTGTTGTGTTACAAAACGAAAAAAGGCTGTCTTATTGTAGCTATACCACAAAGTTACTATTAAACATGTTTTACTTTCCAGAAGAATTCAGAAAAACTGTGCAGATATAAAGCAGATACAGCACAAAAGCAACAATGTAAATTGTGTCACACATTAGTAGCGTCATGATATAATTGTGTAGCTGTCAAAGAAACCAAGTGCTTACTCATCTTTAATCCCACAGAAAGTACTTGAAATAAAGAATGTCTTTTCAAGTAAACCAAAATGTTGCATGAAAATCTCATTAGCTGTGCCAGTATATGCTCTAAGTATGTGAGCCTTATAGTCGTTACGTGATTGTGCTACTAACAAGCAAGAATGTGCAAATAACAACACTGTGTCGTCTGTTCACTATAACAATGCATTCGTAATTTCTGTTTAAGTTCTCTTGGTTCTTGACTGGATATTTAACTTCAAACATTGTTACATGTTAACAGATTCTAAGTCTGACAAAGCATACTAGTAATGTAAAGTGAAAAGTTTTATGGCAAAGACAAAGTTAAAAAGCAGATTATCTTTCAATAAACGGTTTTATATGTGGAATGTGGTGTAAACCTTTATTCTTCCTAGTACGCAGAGTTTCAACTTCAACGCAATTATCATATGGTATACGTCGGTAAAGAATACTGGAATTTTTCTCAATGTTAGCATCTATGTTATTTTTCTCTGAGCCAGCCGGCGCACGTGGCTGCCTGTGGTGTGGGTCATTGTCTGCTATCTTTTTGTTGGCGTGTGTCGTTATTTGGATTAGGAGACCTAATTTCTACAAATTCACCTTGATGAGAAGGCCCTGCCCTGTTTGAAGCTCGCCAGTTCTGATGCAATTCAAGTCTGTCGTTACGATTATATCGTCTGTCGTCATGTCGGTAGATTCCATTGTTTCTTTCTTGCCGGTCACGTGGTGAGGAATTTCTTCCTGAATCGTAACTGCGTGCTGAACTGATGCGTCTGAAGTTATTCTGTCTCCCTTGATAATAATTGTTTTTGCTCCCATATTGTCTGTTTCTATGGTAATCTCTGTCATATTCATTACTACGGAAATGCGATCTTGCTCTGTAACTATTATTACTCTGCCAGTGGTTGTCATATGGGTGGTGTCTGTTTTGGTCACGATTTACGTTGTAAGAATAGCCTTGTCGTGTATTTCTGTCATTGCGGAATTGTGACAGATGTGACCTGTAATTGTTGTGCTCCTGTTTTCGCATTCCGCGATTGTCAGTGTCAATTTCCAGTTCTTGTAACAGTCCCTGAAAAGCTTCAATGTCGTCTTTGCAACGTCCTGCCAAAATAATATGTCGTAAATGTTCAGGTAGTTTGATTAAGCAAATGCGGATGAGTTCTGAAGGGCTGTATGGGTATGACAGGTACTGATTCTTGTGCAACATGTCTTCAAAATATTTCACAAGACTGGAAAATTCAGATTGTTCGAAATGTTTCATCATTATGATGCCATGTTTTACTCGGTCTTGTGTGGCTTGAGACCAATATGCTGAGAGGTAGGCATGGTAAAATTCTCCTTCACTGTGGCAATCGTGAATGACCGATCGCATTCTTACAGCTGGTTCATTATCTAAATAGCCACACATAAATTCTAACCTGTGCTCCAATGACCAGTTGGGAGGAAGACAATGAGAGAATTGATGAAGCCATGATTGTGGATGAATGTCGTTGTCAGAATTCTTAAATGTTTTGAATTTACGTGTAGTAATGAACAGCTTATAGTCAAAATCATGGTGTCGGTGAGTCGCACATCGCTCATTGTTACTTCGTTTCGGCGGTTCCATCTCAAAATCCAATGCGCCTTGCCAATTTCTTTCATAATTTCCGAAATGTCCTGTGTTATTATTTTGTGGCTTTTCCGTATTTCTATGTCCCTCTTCCCGTATTGGAGCGCGAGTGTCCTCTGAAATACGTAATTCTTGTATTACCTGTGTCAGCTGATCTTGTACTTCCCAGATTTCTCTTTGGTGTTGCGTATTAATTTGATTCTGATTTTGTTTGAATTTCCTAATTTGTTCATACACTTCTGTGTCATTAAAGACTACCGGTTTTGCGTCATTCAGATCATCATCTACCTTTGTAGATAAGTTAGTGAACTGATCTGAAAGTTCGGCTACTTTATCCTTTAGTGAAATTATTTCCTCTGTGTGTTTTTCTGAACCAAGTTTCAGAGTGTCCATTTGTGTTGAAATCGTATCTACTGTGTCTTTTAAGTTTTCCTGAGTTCTTGCAAGCTGCAAAACCGAATCGGTAGATGCAGTTGAGTCAATTTTAGCTTGCAAGATGTCGTGATTTTCATGAACAATAGTTTGCAGTTCCTCTATGGCTGCTTCGTGATTCTGTAATGCATTTTCATGACGCAAAAAATAGGTTGGAAATGCTCATAAATTTGTGTTTTTACGTCGTTACAGACTTTTTGACATTTCGATTCGATTTTATGTAACTCAGTAGTTAAATCTTCACGTGTTTGTTCAAGCGTGGTGTGAAGATTTTGTTCCATTGCGTCTAACTTTTGAAGATTTTGTCCCATTTGTTTCTGATTTTGTTCAAGCGTTGTGTCTAACTTTTGAAGATTTTGTACCATTGTGTCTAACTTTTGAAGATTTTGTTCCATTGTGTCTAACTTTTGTAGCCTTTGTCCCATTTGTTGCATTAACTTTAATAACAATGCACTGGTGTCTGAAACATGCTCTCCAATGCTTTTCGGCAGTGAATTTGCACCGGCAACATTCACGTTTTGACAAGCGGAAAATGTGTCTTGACCCATTTGAGAAAACGGTGAGAACCCAAAACCTGGCTCTACAGTATTTGCAATATTGTGTCCTGTCATTTCGGAATCCTGAGGCGAGCTGTTGCAGACCGATCGATCGATAATGCTTCCCTGTTCACTAATTGTTTCACTGTCTACACCATTATTTGCCGCCCGCTCCATTTCCCTATGCACAATTACCAAATTACTACTTTGAATGTCTGGTAATTCATTACACAGTGGTGCTGATAAGCTACGCTCGTCGTCACTATTATTTCTCAGTTTACTTTGGAGCCTAGTGTTACGTTTTTCACACGCCATTATTGTCACAATATTTCACACGATAACACAGAAAAGCACAATTTGAAGAGCAAAAATAAGAGAACACATTAACATAGCACTAAAAATAATATCTAGTTAACTGCAAGCGCAGCTGCGAAATACTTGGTGCAAATTTACATGCATGCCACAACTGTTTTACTGTACAACAATGAAAGACTGCAACTACAAAGGAGATTCTCTCTACAATTACGTGCTACCAATAAACTAAAGCTACACTAATTACACAAACTACAAGAAAAAATCAGAAGATTCCAGTGAGGTATCCTCGGCTAAGGGTCGACATATGAAACGTCCCCTTAGAACAATTGTACATGACTGTCCTTAAACTGACACACAATATTTTTAGCGCAACGCAATCTGACTTTCAATAATCCCTACAAAAGAGTGGTCCTGACTAACATTAACCTATACCTTTAACAAATCACTTACCTCACAAAAGTCTTCGTTACTCGAACTACTGCAATACAGCGAGCGCCACTACTGCCAGCTAAATAAAAGATTCAAACTATGGAAGGCACTAACTACTGATAAGCATAGTTTGCAAATGAAAGATTTTAATAGAGAACAAACAATGTATTTACCTTAATAGTGTTGAAAAATCATAATATACATAGCACTTCATGACATCCAGTTTTACAAATTTCAAAACTCCGCCATTTCTCTCCCCACATCCACCACTGCTGGCGGCTCACCTCCAACTGCGCAACGCTACGCGCTGTTAACATCCAGCTGCCCAACACTACAATGGCAGACAACAATGCAAACTAGCCACAGACTGCACACAGCACAGCCAGTGATTTTCATACAGAGCGCTACGTAACGTTACCAATAAGAAAACATAAACAGCCTACTTACAACATGTGTTGGCCAGTTTTATGTGTCACTGTATAAGTTCTGGATGATTTCTTATTTTGGTTGGAATGGTAGAAATCGCCTTAGATCATGCATTTTATTGTAAATCATAGCTTATATCGATTATGCTCTCTGTTCAAAACAGTGCTGACAACACAAAATTTTGAGCAAGTCCATGCTTTTGTACATGTGGCCTTTCTCTTCGGTTTAGATTATACAGTGGTTATATAACACAACAGAAAATTCCAAGAATATGCTTTTCTCTTCATGATGATCTGCCTGTATAAGTACAAAGCCATAGGGAACTGAATTTTGTTAAAAAATTGACATTTGAGGTTTCTCAATGTTCTCATTCAATTAACCAATCATCACAGCGACATTTGATGCTTTATGGACACTAAATACAGTGTGTCACTTAAAAGTAAAATCAGTACAAAAAGTAATAAGATACGAAATTACTGTATAACAGGCGGACCAATTGCGTAGAATGAGTATGCCAGTGTATCAGAACAGATCTATATTGGTACATAGTTACTGCGTGGGCTAGTAATTGATAAATTTTAGATTTTTATTTCGGTTGATATACATATAGAAATACACATCACTCGCGGTAATTAAAAGGAAAAATAAACCATAAATCACAGGAATTAACTTATTTATTCGTGTTACAGGTTCGTTTTACTTAGCTACGTAGCTTTTATACGGTTTCTAGATATATTTACAAACGTGGTGGGCAACATATTTCTTCTCTGCATGTTGACTGCCACAATGTGGGCAACAGAGATGGTGACTACACGTAGATAGTAAGCCTGACAAAGACGTGAGTGCCGAAAACCCGCAACACGTGCATCGTATAGACTCTCTGCCCAAAACAGAGTACGTAGCTGAATTCCGCATCGGAAGTATATAAACGAAGCGACTTTACCTCTTTTCCGTAAATGCACAGGAGATATCTCCCTAGGGTTTATCTCATTCTGAGTACCCAGCTTGAGCACAAACTTCTGGCAACCCAAACATTTTTTGAATTAGCTGGCAGGTTATTCTACAGGAGGAATGGTGTTCACGGAAACGAGAGGCTTGTTAACATGGGCTCCAAAATGCGTAGCTTAAGGGGAGACTGAAAGCAAAAGGGCTCAAAAAATCAGTTCTTAGATTTTTGGGTGTTAGAAATGCCCTCTATTTCCTGCATAAAACAATTTTTGTTTCATATAAATTCGACAATATCATGAGCTGTGATGATTTTTCTGACGCTCTGTGCGATCTGGCATTCTTCTTTTTGCACCATGCAGAGATTACGCACAGGTTTCCTTTATTTATAGTTCGTTATTTCCTGCATCTATTGTTTTATCGTGTCAAACTTTTCTACTCTGTATCGTCTATCGATATTCATCGTTCCGGTCGTATTTGTTTTTGTTTTCGAGTGCTGATGGTTGTATTTAGTGAAGTTCGTTGCGAGTGAAGTAAGTGTTGATTTATATTTTCTCTGGTTTCGTACGTTTTCATAAAAATACCACGAATAAAGAAATTCTCACCTAAATTCAAATTCAGAGGAAACAGTTACGTAGAGGTGTATGAAGTTAGTTGGTCGAAGGAAGCTAGAATATTAGACATAAAGATAATCAGCACCTCAAGAAAGAAACTTCAGTGTCTTTAAGGCGTTGCCTCTCAGTCAGCGTGTGGAGATAAATGTTCGTTTGGAAAGATTGTGCTCTGTGACTCCATATCCAAAAATACTGTGTGCAAGATATGTGGTCGTGACGTACCCTTGCGAGAGAATCAGAGTCTTCGCAAAGGAATTTTGTCAAACCTGATGTTGAATTGTACAACATACGGTGCTGTTGCTACAACAATTAGCCTGTAATCGAAATTTAAAGGATTTCTTTTAGTGATCATATGGATGGCCTCACACTTTTCCTTATTCAGAGACAACTGTCACTTTTCGCACCATACAAGTATTTTGTCTAAGTCATTTTGCAATTGGTTTTGGTCTTTCAACGTCTTCACTAGACGGTCAATAACTGCATCAGCTGTGAACAGTTTAAGAGGGTTGGTCAGATTGTCACCTAAATTTATACTACTATATAAAGACAAGTTGTTAATTAAGGTTGTTACCAAAAGTCTTGAAAAGTTCTTGACCGATTTACTTCAGATTTGTACACAATATTGTAATAATCGTTACGAAGGACATAAACTACACACACACACACACACACACACACACACACACACACACAAAGAAGATGTGACTTACCAAACGAAAGCGCTGGCAGGTTGATAGACACACAAACAAACACAAACATACACACAAAATTCTAGCTTTCGCAACCAACGGTTGCTTCATCAGGAAAGAGGGAAGGAGAGGGAAAGACGAAAGGATGTGGGTTTTAAGGGAGAGGGTAAGGAGTCATTTCAATCCCGGGAGCGGAAAGACTTACCTTAGGGGGAAAAAGGACAGGTATACACTCGCATACACACACATATCCATCCGCACATACACAGACACAAGCAGACATTTGTAAAGGCAAAGAGTTTGGGCAGAGATGTCAGTCGAGGCGGAAGTACATAGGCAAAGATGTTGTTGAATGACAAGTGAGGTATGAGCGGCGGCAACTTGAAATTAGCGGAGGTTGAGGCCTGGCGGGTAACGAGAAGAGAGGATATACTGAAGGGAAGTACATATATATATACTTTGCTAGCCGAAGTCTTGAAAAATTTTGACCGATTTACTTCAAATTTTAAACGTTACTCCAATAAACATTCGGAAGGATATAACTTACACTGTATTTTATTGTATATGGCATATAAATACACTCCTGGAAATGGAAAAAAGAACACATTGACACCGGTGTGTCAGACCCACCATACTTGCTCCGGACACTGCGAGAGGGCTGTACAAGCAATGATCACACGCACGGCACAGCGGACACACCAGGAACCGCGGTGTTGGCCGTCGAATGGCGCTAGCTGCGCAGCATTTGTGCACCGCCGCCGTCAGTGTCAGCCAGATTGCCGTGGCATACAGAGCTCCATCGCAGTCTTTAACACTGGTAGCATGCCGCGACAGCGTGGACGTGAACCGTATGTGCAGTTGACGGACTTTGAGCGAGGGCGTATAGTGGGCATGCGGGAGGCCGGGTGGACGTACCGCCGAATTGCTCAACACGTGGGCCGTGAGGTCTCCACAGTACATCGATGTTGTCGCCAGTGGTCGGCGGAAGGTGCACGTGCCCGTCGACCTGGGACCGGACCGCAGCGACGCACGGATGCACGCCAAGACCGTAGGATCCTACGCAGTGCCGTAGGGGACCGCACCGCCACTTCCCAGCAAATTAGGGACACTGTTGCTCCTGGGGTATCGGCGAGGACCATTCGCAACCGTCTCCATGAAGCTGGGCTACGGTCCCGCACACCGTTAGGCCGTCTTCCGCTCACGCCCCAACATCGTGCAGCCCGCTCCAGTGGTGTCGCGACAGGCGTGAGTGGAGGGACGAATGGAGACGTGTCGTCTTCAGCGATGAGAGTCGCTTCTGCTTTGGTGCCAATGATGGTCATATGCGTGTTTGGCGCCGTGCAGGTGAGCGCCACAATCAGGACTGCATACGACCGAGGCACACAGGGCCAACACCCGGCATCATGGTGTGGGGAGCGATCTCCTACACTGGCCGTACACCACTGGTGATCGTCGAGGGGACACTGAATAGTGCACGGTACATCCAAACCGTCATCGAACCCATCGTTCTACCATTCCTAGACCGGCAAGGGAACTTGCTGTTCCAACAGGACAATGCACGTCCGCATGTATCCCGTGCCACCCAACGTGCTCTAGAAGGTGTAAGTCAACTACCCTGGCCAGCAAGATCTCCGGATCTGTCCCCCATTGAGCATGTTTGGGACTGGATGAAGCGTCGTCTCACGCGGTCTGCACGTCCAGCACGAACGCTGGTCCAACTGAGGCGCCAGGTGGAAATGGCATGGCAAGCCGTTCCACAGGACTACATCCAGCATCTCTACGATCGTCTCCATGGGAGAATAGCAGCCTGCATTGCTGCGAAAGGTGGATATACACTGTACTAGTGCCGACATTGTGCATGCTCTGTTGCCTGTGTCTATGTGCCTGTGGTTCTGTCAGTGTGATCATGTGATGTATCTGACCCCAGAAATGTGTCAATAAAGTTTCCCCTTCCTGGGACAATGAATTCACGGTGTTCTTATTTCAATTTCCAGGAGTGTATATATACATAAGAAACCTGTACAACAGCTTAAGTCGTTTTAAGTTTGTTAGCAAAAATCTGGAAAAATTCCCGATCGATTTGCTCAAAATATTTACACGATAGTCTAACGAACGTTCGAACGGACATACGATTCACGTTTACTAATATATGTAGTACATAAATCCCTGTATACTGTATAAAGGGGAAGGATTATTAACAAGAATCTCGAAAACGTTTGACTGATTTACTTGAAATATTTACACGATACTCTTTTAAACGTTCTGACAGGCTTGGGTTACTTTTTTTTTAAATATGTGGCAATAGATTCGTACTACTGTTTAAAGACTAGTCGTTGTTCAACGATTTTACCAAAAATCTCGAAAAGTCCTTGATTGATATACTTTACACACACACACACACACACACACACACACACACACACAGATATATATATATATATATATATATATATATATATATATATATATATATATATATATATATATAACGGGATAATATCTTGAAAAGTTCTCGACTATTTGCTTGAAATTCTTACATGGTACTTTAATAAATATTCAGACGAACATACACTACATATTTTTTAATGCAACAGCTTACTTGTTTTTCTGTTAAAACACACTGTGAGAATCCTGCGCTATGCTGTGCAGCTAAAATGTGAAGTCAGTTGCAGTTACAGTAGCGGGACATTTAAATCATTAGACGAATTGTTTCTCGCACATACCTTCCTTCTCCTTGTACCTAATTTAAAACAAAAATGCTGTACACAAGTATGTACTGTTTTGGTTTCTTCTCCACATTCGTTGGCTTTCACAGAGGACAGGAAATTTATGTTTACAGCTTATTGGCTTATGTTTAGAAAACAAATATGTAATCTGAATCTTCTGAAACTCTGAAATCTTACTCATTTTCCACACTAAAACCATGCGAAATGCTGTCAATGAAGCTACTATCCTCATAGATCCAGCAGCAGGGGAGATCTCTCAAACTCCGCATGCTAATGGTTCCAACCGACTTAATCATTCATTTTAAGTGACTTCAGTTCGCAATCAAAGATTCGATGAGAGTAACGACAAACGGGTCTCGGGATTGGAGAGAGAGGGAAGAGGAGATGGCAGAAAGAGGGGTGGGGGGGGGGGTGGAGAAAATTGATACAGAGATGAAAGGAAGAAATGGACAGAGAAAGGTGAGAGAAGGAACTGGAGTGAGATGAAAGGGGGTAGGAGGATATTGCGGCCAGAGGTGGTGATGGACAAAGGGGGGCGGGGGGGGGGGGAGGATAAGGAGATGCACAGGGAGAGAGAGGGAAGAAGTAGATTAGGACGTATTTCGAGTTTCCATACCAGTTTAGCCATTGAGAAGCATTGCCATGTTAGTATGTCATTTATACAGGACGAAGACAGAAAAGGTCCTACGAATATGTGTCCGAAAATACGGCGTTGCCAGGGTAGATGACGCTGACGAATGAAAGTTCCTCTGACTACGTACCGTATGTTCCTTGTGTGTTGAAGACTGTGCGATTGGCGCAGCGTACTGTAAGCAACAGAATGGCCCGATGTTCATGTCAAGCCGAGATGATGTTTGTGTACGGCGAAGCAGATGGAAACGGTCGAGAGGCAGGACGGCTATACCAAAAAAAAGTGCACTCACAGACATCAGCTAAATCACACAACTATTCAAGCCATTTTTGGGCGTTTGTGTGATAATGGATTCTTTCAGACAAAAGTACAGGGAGGCGGCGGACAGTGTGTGGAGCACCGGGTTCTGTAGGATATGGTGTAAGCCAAAGCACGATTATGGGTACCCTGCACGATAACCGCTACTATCCCTATGACCTTCAACGAGGGCAAGGATTATCAGCAGCGGATTTCCCTCTACAGGAAGGATTCTGTCGATGGTTTTTGCACCAGACCATCACAATAATGGGATTTCTGTTATCAGTCCTCTTTATCGGCGAGACAGTATTTACCAGAATTGGCATCATCACTCTGCATAATCGTTATCTGTGAGCTACAGACTGAATCGCCCGCTAAATCACGCAGGTCTAGCAGGTAATTAGGACTGTGGAAAGGGCCAAGGGAGTTGCGGTCGGATTCATTTCACAATTGTAATTTATTATCATTTAGTTCACAAATACACTCTTGAAAGAATTAAATTTGTTTCGCGGCTGAAGGCCACGAAACAGATGCTTTAGAATAAGTTCAGCTTTGAAAAGACATGACACACAGTTAAATTTACGAATAAGATACATATATGAGATCAGCATGCGGAGCGGCTGAAGGCCGCCGGATTAAATCTTCAAAATTACAAATATACTATGATGAATACTGAAGGCAGAAGGCCACAATGTTTTAAGATGCTAACTGGGTTGATGACCCACAAGGTGCACAGAAAGAGATAAGCAAACGCAATAAGATGGCTGAAGGGCGCAAAGTTAAATTCTGCAATTTAAGGAAATACATATTGCAACAATCAGTAAAACAATACATTAAGTTTAAAAATTTCCTTTTTGCAACACCAATGGCGGAAGGCGCACAATAACTTGTAAAATCTTTCAGAGGAAATTACAATAACCTTTCAAGAGCAGAAGGCGATAATGTTTGGACTTGAAGGAAACTCTGAGACCATGTTTCCAGGGCTGAAGGCCCACAACTAACCTTGCCGAATTAAAAATATAAGATACGGTTAAATTACAACAACATTAACACTGCCAAAAGGATAATGAAGACAACAGCACTTAGGAGTCTCCAGTGGATTGATCTGCCCTCGTTCATTTAGGCGAGACTGGTGGTGAGTCCAACTACACTTAATTCGTCCAAACCCAACCAAGGGACAGTCATTGACCGACTGACCAACCGCTTGCTTGTCATCTCGGAGTACACGAGAATTCAAGGCCCCCCCAAAAAATTACAAGTATCAATATCCCCAAACAAACACGTATGTGAACTGAGCTGCCAAAACTACACGCCATGTTGGGCAGCAACAACAGGTGAGGAAAAGACACTGCCTAAAAACTAGGTTAGGGGCCGTGGCAGGTAACCAGAACACTAACGGCCACAAGAGAGAAAATTCCGCTGGTGCACTTGACTATGGACAAATTAATTTGATCAGTTACACCTGACGGCGGCTATCTCGAACACTTCACTCATTGTTGCTCACAGGAAACCTCCACAACAGCAACGCCGGAACCAACAACGTAATCCTCAAAACCACTCAACGTTCACGTCTTGGGTCGGCGAGCGACGATGCTCGTACCGATCGGAGAGCTCCAGACAGACTCCGACACTGCGGAGAGACCGCCAGCGGCCCAGATGACTACGTCGCCAAAAGTGAGGCCCGGCGTGGCGGCAAAGGTCGAGCGGGCGATGTCCACGCAGGGCTCACTGCTGCTGCAAGACGGCGACTGGCTGGCCCGGGCTGCGCTCCAGACGCGTTGCAACTGACTGCCAGGGCCCAACTAACGACCCGAACCGCCGCCATGAACTCTCCTCCTCGCACGTTCCGACTCGCTCCACGACAGATGACAACCGGGAACTAAAAGCAGCCGAGCAAGGATTCTGTCACAGGGGATATATACCAAATGGTAGGACGGCGAGCCATGCACGGCTTACAAACAATTTTCGGGGAATGGTTGAGGCGTCTCATCTGCATCGGTTCAGCAGCAATGTGTGGGCAGAGATTCTTGGCGACCACATACCTGGAGCCAGCCGGAGTGGCCGAGCGGTTCTAGGCGCTTCGGTCTGGAACCGCGCGACCGCTACGGTCGCAGGTTCGAATCCTGCGTCGGGCGTGGATGTGTGTGATGTCCTTAGGTTAGTTATTTTTAAGTAGTTCTAAGGTCTAGGGGACTGATGACCTCAGAAGTTAAGTCCCATAGTGCTCAGAGCCATTTGAGCCAACATACTTGGACCGGTTACTATTCCACAATGCCTCGACGGAGAAACGTACCTAGATTTTCTGTGGAATACTCTGTCTGGGCTGGTTGAGAATGTGTCTTTGGCAATACGACATTTCACGTTGTTTCTGCAACACGGAGCACCACTCCATGTCCTCAGTACAGTTCGCCGACACTTCAACATTGTGAATTTTAAAATTTTCCTGGCGAATTGACTGTTCAAACAAATTTCGGGCTTGTAGCCGGTCGTCGTTCAATACTTCGCACGATATTTCAACTGGGCACCTGCCAGTCATCTTCAGGTGAGCCGTCGGCTCACCTGAAGATGACTGGCAGGTGCCCAGTTGAAATATCGTGCGAAGTATTGAACGACGACCGGCTGCAAGCCCGAAATTTGAACTTCAACATTATCTTCCCCCGACGTTGGGTAGGACGCGGATTCCCTGTTGCATGGCCTGCTAGGTCACCGCACTTAAGCTCCCTGGACTTCTACCTCTGTATGCTGAACCAGTTCGTGATTTGCAGAACGCCTGTGACGCTATTCGGAGAGAGGTCAGAACGTGTGAAAGAGTGCGGCAATCCATAATGCGGCCTGCGAACGCGTGCATTTCATCCCATGGAGGCCACTTTGAACGTGACGTGACATGATGTGACATGGATGGGATACAACTCTGTACTGCGTTCCAGGACGATTTATATCATTTTACGCACACCGTCCATTTCCGGACACATGTTCATAGGACATTTTTTCCTCCATTTCCAGGCGGGAATCTATCCCTGTGGTTTGTCAGTTTTATTAATGTTCACCCTGCGTGGATTAGATACACGCAGGCTTTCTCTGCTATTGAAATTGAATGTAGCGTCGCCGACGAATCTGTGAACGCACTGCCGGTAAACTGTCGCGCGTCGACCTTTTCCTACGAGCAAGCAAAGAATCAATTAAACTGCGGTGGAGCAGCCGGCGGCAGAGAAAAACCGCAGCGGCCGCGCAGGAGGGCAGAGTGGCCCGCGGCGCCCGCCAGCCGCAGCCTTAATCGTCATCGTTAGAACTGTGATGCGAGTTTGAAGAGGGCAATTCCGGTGACTGATGGCGGCATTACGCCCGCCGCTACCTCCACCAGTCCTGTCCTCGGCCGGGACGCTCCGCTCGCTGCAGATGGCACCGCTGGGTCTCTTGGTGGAAAAGTTGCGGATTTTCAGTACACCAAGTTTCCTGTTCGCATCTGAGTTGCATGCGCTTTGCGAAACACATAGTTTGCTGTTATTATTATCATTACACTGACTGAAACCTAGTCGTTGTAACAAGTAGTTGCTAAAAAAATAGTGGTGTCAGGAACTTTATAATCAGGTTATCAGCGAATTTCCTTTGTTCTCTTCCTCTGAAGTAACAACTAGCACAGTCATCGAAACATCCCAAAAGGGAAATATGTTACTTGCCTGATAATTTGCAGAAAATTTTTCTCAGTGAAATTTATTGAGAAACCACTTACATGACAGGCAAGCTAAGGAGCCTCTTCTAAACCAGCGTACACAGCCGAACACACCTTCGCACAGCAACACATAGGGACACTCACAAAAACACACACACACACACACACACACACACACACACACACACACACACATACAGAGAGAGAGAGAGAGAGAGAGAGAGAGAGAGAGAGCGACTGAGAGAGAGAGAGAGAGAGAGAGAGAGAGAGAGAGAGAGGGGCGGGGGAAGGACAAATAGACCAAGAAAGTACTGTAAAACACAGCAGATGTCGGCAAGATTCCATACGTACTATAAAACCCTATATCTGCTTGTACATATGCATATTGCACATCTTCTCCTTGAACAAACTTGGTATAAGCTTTACTAACAGCCTGGAAAGAAGTGCTGTGGGCATGAGAACAAAACGATGCAGGTGGGGGCCGAAAAGGAAGTGTAGCCCATGATGCGGAAATAGCCAGATTTTATTCGTCTAATATTTGAGAATGAGAGCAATTAGTGACTTGAAAAAAACTGCACACTTTATTTCAAATCTTTGAGAAACTTTTTCTCGCTGACACTCACCAGAATACGATTAAAGAAAAAAAGGATATCGCTAACTACATTTTCGCAGTTCATGAAGTAAAATTCATTTTCAGGCATGACGTTATTCATCATTTCTTTACCACTTACTCGATTCGCAACGAATTTTGCAGACAGTATCCAGATACGTCGCTGAATATACACTATGTGATCAAAAGTGTCAGGGCACCTGGCTGAAAATGACCTACGAGTTCGTGGCGCCCTCCATCGGTAATACTGGAATTCAATATCGCGTTGGCTCACCCTTAGCCTTAATGAGAGCTTCCACTCTCGCAGGCATACGTTCAATTAGGTGCTGGAAGTTCTCTTGGGCAATGGCAACCCATTCTTCACGGAGTGCTGTACTGAGAAGAGGTATCGATGTCGGTCGGTGAGGCCTGACACGAAGTCGGCGTTCCAAAACATCCCAAAGTTGTTCTATAGGATCCAGGTCGGGACTCTGTGCAGGACACTCCATTACAGGGATGTTATTGTCGTGTAGCTACTCCGCCACAGGCCGTGCATTATGAAGAGGTGCTCGATCGTGATGAAAGATGCAATTGCCATCCCCGAATTGCTCTTCAAGAGTGGGAAGCAAGAATGTGCTTAAAACATCAATGTAGACCTGTGCTGTGACAGTGCCACGCAAATCAACAAGGGGTGCAAGCCCCCTCCATGAAAAACATGGCCACACCATAACACCACCGCCTCCGAATTTTATTGTTGGCACTACAAACGCTGGCAGATGACGTTCACCGGGCATTCGCCATACCCACACCATGCCATCGAATCGCCACATTGTGTACCGTGATTCGTCACTCCACACAACATTTTTCCACTGTTCAATCGTTCAATGTTTACGCTCTGTACACCAAGGCGTCGTTTGGCATTTACCGGCGTGTTGTATGCCTTATGAGCAGTTGCTCGACCATGAAATCCAAGTTTTCTCACCTCCCGCCTAACTGTCATTGTACCTATCCTGATGCAGTTTGGTATTCCTGTGTGATGGTCTGGGTGGATGTCTGCCTATTACACAATACAGCCCTCTTCAACTGTCGGCGGTCTCTGTCAGTCAACAGACGAGGTCTGCCTGTACGCTTTTGTGCTGTATGTGTCCCTTCATGTTTCCACTTCACTACCATATCTGAAACAGGGACCTAGAGATGTTTGGGAGTGTGGAAATCTCGCGTACATACTCATGTCACAAGCGTACACAATCACCTGACCACGTTCGAAGTCTGTGAGTTCTGCGGAGCGCCCCGTTCTGCTCTCTCACGATCTCTAATGACTAGTGAGGTCACTCTTATGGAGTACCTGGCAGTAGGTGGCAGCACAATGTACGTGATATGAAAATCGTATGTTTTTCGGGGTGTCCGGATACTTTTGATCACATAGTGTACCTGCAAAATTACATCAGTCTACGACACATAGTTTAGAAGACAAGAACTCATGAACATTAAACTGCTTTAAAACGGAACTGCAGGGTGAATTTAACTGGAGATGAAATATGTGTGAAATATTGTAAATTATGTGAGACATGTCATTATGCTGGCAAAAACGAGGGTAAAAAACTCGTACCAAACCCATGGCGCGATTTCAATCAAACTTGGTACACTTGTTATTTACTGTTTGGCAAGACATGCTGTGTGGTAAGAACCTTTCATTGGCGGGAGGAGAGGAGATGAACAGAGAAGGGTGGAGGCGGACATAAAAAGAGGAAAGAGGAGACAGACACAAATGGCTCTGAGCACTATGGGACTTAACATCTGAGGTCATCAGTCACCCAGAACTTAGAACTACTTAAACCTAACTAACCTAAGGACATCACACACACCCGTGCCCGAGGCAGGATTCGAACCTGCGACCGTAGCAGCAGCGCTGTTCCGGACTGAAGCGTCTGGAACCGCTCGGCCACAACGGCCGGCGAGACAGACACAGACTGAGGTTAGACGTAGATGGGCAAAGATAGGGGAGAAGGAGTTGAACCTAGAGGGGGCAGATGGAGGTGGAGGTGAATGAGAGATGATGGGGGAGGAGGAGATGGAGGTAGGGAGGGGCGAAAGAAGATGTACAGAGAGTGGGGAGGGGGCTGGAGGAGGTGGACATCGACATGTGGGGGGGGGGGGGGAGTATGAGATGGACAGATAGAGAAGGAGCTGGACAGAAGGGGACGGGGAGATGGACTTCAAAGGAAGGGGACGAGGAACATGCGGGTAATGTTGGGCACTCAGATGGTTTTCTTATAAAGGCACTACACATTCGAAAATGAACTGGTGTGGTGCTCTTTAGCTATAGCGAAAGACGGGTCATATATAATGTATAGGAGACCAATGACGAAACAATAAGAAAATTACACTAATTATGCAACCTCATGTTCGTACATTAGTAGAATGAAGATGCGGAGGAACTATAGAACATAGTGAACGGATTCAACGAGAGCAGAATATTGACTAAAAGAAAGAAGAAAATAGTGAGGAATAGCACAAAAGGAGATTAACGATAAACTTAACATCATTCCATGAGGGTTCGGCACTACAGCGGGATAACGTTGACTTCTTGCAACGATATTTCGGCTGACAACCATTCAGCTGAATGAATATCATGGTAAGAAGTCGTCGTTATCCGGCTGCAGTCCCGAAACTTCATGGAACACTCTAAATATAGAGAAAATTTTAAGGGTCACGACATAAAATCACGTTTAGGGACGACGTAAAAGACAAAATGTAGAATTCCAGTACCTTTCAGGGAAAATAACGCGTGACGGACAAGGCAAGGAGAATAGAGTATAGAGGGCAGTCCTCGCTAAAACACGACGTACACTTCATTTTCAGCAACAAATTTCCGAGAATGTACGTGTGCAATACTGCATTTTACGGACTGTGGGAGAATGGGCAAAACAAAGAATCGAAGTGTTTGATGTGTGATGTTACAGAAGGATACTGAAAATTGACTGATAAGAAATGAAGAGGTTCTGTATAAAATCGGTAAGGAAAGGAATGTATAGGGGACTTTTTTTTAATAATTTGTCTTCTTATTGGTTTGATGCGGCCTGTCACGAATTCCTCTCCTGTGCCAACCTCTTCATCTCAGAGTAACACGTGCAATCTACTTCCTCAGTAATTTGATGGATGTATTCCAATCTCTGTATTCCTCTGCAATTTTTACACTCTACAGCTCCCTCTAGTACCATGGCAGTTATTCTGTAATGTCTTAATGGATTTCCTACCTTCGCTTTCCTTCTTTTCACTGCTTTTCATGTATTCCTTTACTCGTCTGTTCTGCAAAGAACCTCCTCACTCTTTATCTTATCGGCCCAACCTAATTTTCAGCATGTTTCTGTAGCACCACATCTCGATTGCTTCCATTCTCTCCTATTCCCACCGTCCATGTTTCACTACCATGCAATGCTGTGCTCCTTAATTATTATCAGAAATTTCTTCCTCAGTTTAAGGCGAGGAATGCCCTTTTTTCCAGTGCAAACCTGCTTTTGATGTCCTCACTGCACCGTCCATCATTGGTTATTTTGCTGCATAGTTAGCAGAATTCCTTAACTTTGTGACCATCAGTCCTGATGTTAAGCTTCTCGTTATTCTCATTTTCGCTATTTCTCATTACTTTCGTCTTTCTTCGATTTACTCTCAATCTATACTCATTAGACTAATCAATCCATTCAGCAGGTCCTGTAATTCCTCCTCACTTCCACTGAGGATAAAAGTGGCATCAGAAAATCTTATCACTGATGTTCTTTCACCTTGAATTTTAATTCTACTCTTCATTCTTTCTTTTATATCCATCATTGTTTCTTCTTGAACAGTAGGGGTGAAACACTACATCCCAGTCTTACACCCTTTTTAATCCGAGCACTTCGTTCTTGGTCTTCCACTATTGTTGTTCCCTCTCGGCTCTTGTACGTATTGGATATTACACGTATTTCCCTATACCTATATTTCGAACATCTTGCGCCATTTTACACCTTCGACCGCTTTTTACAGGTCAGCAAAACCAATGAGCGTGTCTTCATTTTTCTTTAGTCTTGCTTCCATTATCAACAGCAACGTCAAACTGCCTCTCAGATGCCTTTATTATTCCTAAATCCAAACTGATCGTCATCTAAAACATCTCCAATTTTCTTTCCTGTTCTTCTGTACATTATGTAATCAGCAGCTTGGATACCTGAGCTGTTAAGCTCACTGTGCGATAATTCTCGCTCTTGTCAGCTATTGCAGTCTTCAGAATTGTGAGGATGATATTTTTCCGAATGTCAGATGGTATATCGCCAGATTCATGCATTCTACACACCAACGTCAACAGTTATTTTGTTGCCACTTGCCCCAATGATTTTAGAAATTCAGATCTAATGTTATGTATCCCTACGCCCTTATTTGATATTCAGGCTTTCCCGATTCTAATACTGGATCCCCTATGTCTTCTAAATCGACTCCTATTTCCTCGTCTATCACGTCATGAGGCCAGTCTCCCCTCTCATAAAGGCATTCAGCGTACTGCCGAATTCCCACTGCTCCCTTAATGTTACCACCCATGCTTTTAATTTCACCGAAAGTTCTTTTGACTTTCGTATATACTGCGACAGTCCTTCCCACATCTACATCTAAAACTATATGGATACCCTGCAAATCTCATTTAAGTGCCTGGCAGAAGGTTCATCGAACCACCTTCACAGTTATTCTCTATTATTCCAATCTCGAACAGCGCGCTGAAAACGAACACCTGTGTCTTACCGTGCGAGCTTCGATTTTCCTTATTTTATTATGTAATCGTTTCTCCCTATGTAGGTCAGCGTCAGCAAAATAATTTCGCATTCGGAGGAGAAAGTTGGAGATTGAAATTTCGTGAAAAAATTCCGCCGCAACGAAAAAGCCTTTGAGTCTATGGTGTCCATCCCAAATCTTGTATCATGTCCGTGACAGTCTCTCCCCTATTTCGCGATGATACAGAACGTTCTGTTCTTCTTTAAACTTTCTCGATGTACGCTGTTAACGCTATCTCGTATGGATCCCATACTGCGTAGCACTAGTCCAGCAGATGACGGATAAGCGTAGTGTATGCACTTTCTTTAGTAGAGCTGTTACATTTTCTAATTGTTCTGCCAATAAAACGCAGTCTTTGGTTTGCCTTCCCATAACATTTTCTATGTGTTCTTTTCAATTTAAGTTGTTCGTAATTGTAATTACTAGGTATTTAGTTGAATTTACGGCCTTTAGATTTGACTGATTTATCGTGTAACCGAAGGTTAGCAGATACCTTTAAGCACTCGCGTGGATGACCTTAGACTTTCCATTATTTAGGGACAATTGCCAATTTTTGCACCGTATAGACATCTCTTATAAATCATTTTGCAATTTGTTTTGACCTTCTGATGACCTTACTAGACGAGAAACATCATCAGCAAACAACCTTAGACCCCTACTCAGATTGTCTTCTGAATCGTTTATATAGACAAGAAACAGCAGAGGGCCTATAACACTACCTTGCGGAACGCCTGGAATCACTTACGTTTTGCTCGATGACTTTCCGTCAGTTGTTACGAACTGTGTCCTTTCTGAAATCACAAATCCAGTCACGTAACTGAGACGATATTCCAGAAGCACGCAATCTCACTACAAGCCACTTGTGTGGTACAATGTCAAAAGTCTTCTGGAAGTCTAGAAATACGGAATCATTTTGAAATTTCGTGTGAGTGAAGAGCTAGTGGTGTTACACGAGAACTATGATTTCTAAATCCGAGTTGACTGTCTGTCAATAGACCGTTCCCTTGGAGGTTCGAATACAATATATGTTCCAAAATCCTGCTGCATATCGACGATAATGACATGGGCCTATAATTTAGTGAATTACTCTTACTACCTTTCTTGAATATTAGTGTGACCTGCGCAACTTTCCAGTTCTTGGGTACAGCTCTTTCGTAGAGCGAACGGCTGTATGTGATTGTTACGTATGGAGCTGCTGTATCAGCATACTCTGAAAGGAACCTAATTGGTATACAATCTGGACCGAAAGACTTGCTTTTCTTAAGTGATTTAAGTTGTTTCATTACTCCAAGTAAATCTATTTCTACGTTACCCATGATTGCAGCTGTTCTTGATCCTAACTCTGGAATATTAACTTCGTGTCCTTTGACGAAGGAATTCCGGAAGGCTGTGTTTCGTAATTCTTTTTTAGTAAACACTTTCGTCGATAATATTTCTCTTGCTACCGCGCAGAGAAGTCATCGATTATTTCTTGGCGCTAGCATACTTTACATACAAACATAATCTATTTGGATTTTCTGGCACGTTTCGAGACATAGTCTCGATGTGGAAACTATAATGAGCATCTGGCATTGAAGTCCGCTTTAAATTTTGAGCCTCTGTAAAAGATCGTCAATCTTGGAGATTCTGCGTTCGTTTACATTTGGTATACTTTTTTCGTTGTTTCTGCAACAGTGTTCTGACCTGTTTTGTGTACCAAGGGTTATCTGCTCCGTCCTTTGATAATTTATTTGGTATAAATCTCTCAGTTTGTGTCGATATATTCTTTTGAATTCAAGCCACATCTGATTAATATGTAAGGAGTGGAGAATGCCTCTCAGAAAGGCGTCAAGTGAATTTTAATCTGCTTTTTTGAATATTTAAATTTTTTATTTAACTTAGGAGGATTATGGGCTACAATATTCAATCTCGCTCGGACCACGTTGTGTCACTAATCACTGTATCCGATTTGATCCTCGTTATTAGCTCAGGATTATTTTTTGCTAAGAGGTCAAGTGTATTTTCACAATCGTTTCCTATTCGCGTGTGCTCATGAACTAACTGCTCAAAATAGGTTTCGGAGAATGCGTTTAGCACAAATTCGGATGATGTTTTATGCGTACCTCCGGATTTAAACATCTACGAGGATTGTCCAGAAAGTAATGCACCGCATTTTTTTCTTCAACAGTTCTATATTCAACATAATGAGAATTACACACACGAAAGAATGGTGTATTGTCTACACACTCAATTTTTTCCATGTAATCTCCATCCCGTTCTATGGCCTTCCTTCAGCGCGAAACAAGGGCGTGTATGCCCTGTCGGTATCAGTCATTGCCCTGGTGGCGGAACCAGTGCTTCACTGTGTGAATCACCTCCTCATCGTCCTCAAAATGTCTTCCACAAATGGCATCCTTTAAAGGCCCAAAGGAAATGAAGTCAAAGGGGGCTAGATCAGGGCTGTGTGGATGGAGTAAGACTGTCCAACCCTGTTTCTCGGTGTGTCAGCAGTGCTGATTTGCGTGGGGCCCAGCGTTATCGTGTTGCAGCAAAACATCTCCAGGTTTTCTGTGGCAGCGAACTCGCTGGAAGCGCGCCTTGAGTTGTGTTAAAGTGTTAACATATGCTTCTGAATTAATGGTACCGCCTCTTGGCAGCACATCAATGAGAATCACACCTTCACATTCCCAGAACACGGTGATCATGACTTTACCGGCAGAATCAGTTGCTTTGAATTTTTTCTTCTGTGGGGAGTGGGAATGGCGCCATTCCGTTGACTGTCGTTTTGTTTCGGGCTCAAAATGGTGAATCCAGGTTTCATCACCTGTCACAATACGGGACAAGAAGGACTCCACCTCAGCTTCAAAATGCTGCAACAAATCGAGGCAAATGTTTTTTCTGTTCGATTTGTGATCCACCGTTAGATACAGCACAACCAGTCTTGTACACCCTTTTGAACATCCAACAGTGCGGATGATTGCAATCACACTTCCTTTGCTGATTTACAGATGCAGCACCAACTACCGAGTCGTAATGCGTCTGTCCTCACGAACGACAGCGTCAGCTCGCTGCAGCATGTCAGGTGTGACAGTCGCGGATGGTCTCCCTGAGCGCTACAAATCGTGGAGCTCCGTCGAACACCTTCTGATGGCATCACCCTCCGTGCACAACAACTAACTGTACTTCTGTACAGGGACGCCAAAGACCTTGCACAAGCGTTTGTGAATATTTCCCACTGTTTCTTTCCCTGCAGTGAGAAATTCAATGACGGCATCTTGCTTGTAACGTACGTCACCTAAGACGCCATTTTGAAACTGTCCTGCAGCTACGTTATCTGACGGAAGTGACGGAAACTTGGAGCGCTCACTCAGGAGACTTCAAATAATCAGTACGTAGCGTTTCGCATTCGTAGCACTGTTTTCGGCTCAGAAAAAAATGCGGTGCATTGGTTTCTGGGCAATCCTCGTATTTTCGTCAACGTATCGAAGGTACTTCTATTTTCACAAGTCCGTCTTGATCACATAAATTTCTTTACACTTTATGACCGGTTTCGAATTATCGCCATCTTCAGATCGTTAAAATATTCTGATATAAATCATCGTCAAGTTAAATATGTGACGCACATGTTTAACTTGACGATTTATATCAGAATAGTTTAAAGATCTGAAGATGGTGATAAGCCGAAACCGGTCGTAAAGCGTAAAGAAATGTGACGCAGATGTTTAACTTGACGATGATTTATATCAGAATATTTTAACGATCTGAAGATGGCGATAAGCCGAAACCGGTCATAAAGTGTTAATAAATCTATATGATCAAGATGGACTTGTGAAAATAAAAGTGCTAAAATAAAATGATCGCTGACTCATATACAGACTTTATGTCTTCAATTGGCAAACATCGAGGGTAATTATAAACGTAGGTTTCCGTGGCCATTGTAACATCCAATAAAAATTTTCTGGGTTTGTGACCGCATTTTCAATAAGTATAAAATTACCGACGTATCGGTCTCCGTTGCAAGCAACCTTCTTCAGGGTGTTTTTGCTTGAAGAAGGTCGCTTGCAACGGGGACCGAAACGTCGGTAGTTTTATACATATTGACAATGCGGTTACAGACCCAGAAAATTTTTATTGAATATCGAGGGTAAATTAAACTCACCACCAATTATAATTGTGTAAATCGAGTACGCGTTCTAAGCGAAACTCAAGTTTTCCTTGAACCTTTCAGTAGTCGTGAGTGGGAAGGTAGGTAAAAGTACCCAATTATTATTTCATTCTGGTAGCTAACAATGACCTCTGCCCATACTAACTAACAGGAACTATTTACTTCAATTTCGCTACAGAATAAGCTACAAAGACGCAATAAACACGTAACTGCCAACTGTGTTTAGCCTATCCTTTCGGAACACCGTTAGGTTCTTCGCAAAAATTTCATCTGATTTATCTCCGGTTATTTCAGAGCCTGTAATGATCTGAGCATCACTGCTTTCCGTTAGCGCTTGGAGTTCTGGTACTATCTCAACACAGCTACGGCAATTTACAACTGTTATACTGATGGTTCCTGGATCTGCATCCCTCCTGTTTTTGACCTCACCCTTTGAGACTGAAGCCCTTTTCGTGTTTCCCCGAGACCCTCTAACCCAAAATACCACCCAGTCCAAAAATGGTTGAATTGGCTCTAAGCACTATGTGACTTAACATCTGAGGACATCAGTCCCCTAGACTTAAAACTACTTATACCTAACTAACCTAAGGACATCACACACATCCATGCCCAAGGCAGAGTTTGAACCTGCGACCGTAGCAGCCGCGCTGTTCCCGACTGAAGCTCCTAGAACCACTCGACCACAGTGGCCGGCCCACCCAGTCCACTCAATACAGCCCCTGCTACCCCTGTAGCCGTCTGCTGCGTATAGTGGACTCCTGACCTACTCAGCCCAACTCGAAACCCAACAAGTCGAGGAATCTGCAGCCTACACGGTCACAGGACTGTCTCAGCCTCTGATTCAAACCCTCCACTCAGTTCCCTACCAGAGATCTGCAATCGCAGCTGTCGACTGTGCTGCAAGTGGTGAGCTCTGCTTTCATATCGCAAGCAAGACTGATAGGCTTAACCCCTTCTCTTAGCCTCCTGAAACCAGACAGGATCTCTTCCAATACCAAACGACACACATCATTGTCACCCACTTGAGCAGCCACCTGCAGCTGCTTACACTCTATGCTCTATATGGCCTACGGAAGGACCTTGTTCCACGTCAGTAATGACTCACCCGGTATGCTCCCTTGGCATCCATGTCCCTAAGGGGCCCAGAATGGGGCTAACATTATCAGTAGCCCCACCCTCTCAGATACACATATCTTGCAAGTTGAGAGGTTTCCTCTGAAATAGGACAGGTCCTGCAACCTTTTTGTCAGACTAACTGGGGAAGCCTTGCTTGCGGCTCCCTGAGAAATCTTTCACCGCCTGCCAAGCCACAAAGTGACCTCCCACTCGACCATGGGTGAAGAGAGAATCTCAATGCGAGTAGTAACTGGGCTGGCCACCGGTGAGGATCGACCGACGGACTCAGACGTGCTGGACGTTCAAGAATCCCCACGGCCGACCCGCAACAATGATGCCCATTCACTGCAGCTTCAGGATGTGTAACCGAAGCCATCACAGCCTCGAACAGAGAGCGAAGTGTCACCAACTCGACTCGCATCCACACACAGCAGTTCCTACCCGTACTAAAAACCATGTAAAACTACACTGCACAAACAAAGGGCAATCGACATGCGCTACGGAACTCTACTGTAGACACGGAGTAAAAAGCAAGAACTGTGTCTGATAAATTAGATTAATATGCAGAGATTCAAAAACTAAACTACCGTGCATATTCAAATACAGAGATATGTAAACAGGCAGAACACGTCGCTGTGGTCGGCAACGATTATACAGGGTGGTCCATTGATAATGACCGGGCCAAATAACTCACGAAATAAGCATCAAACGAAAAAACTACAAAGAACAAAACTCGTCTAGCTTGAAGGGGGAAACCAGATGGCGCTATGGTTGGTGCTGCCATAGGTCAAACGGATATCAACTGCGTTTTTTAAAAATAAGAACCACCATTTTTTATTACATATTCGTGTAATACGTAAAGAAATATGAATGTTTTAGTTGGACCACTTTTTTCACTTTGTGACAGATGGCGCTGTAATAGTCACAAACATATGGCTCACAATTTTAGACAACAGTTGATAACAGGAATTTTTCTTAAATTAAAATACAGAACGTAGGTACGTTTGAACATTTTATTTCGGTTGTTCCAATGTGATACATGTACCTTTGTCAACTTATCATTTCTAAGAACGCATGCTGTTACAGCGTGATTACCTGTAACACCACATTACTACAATAAATGCTCAAAATGATGTCCGTCAACCTCAATGCATTTGGCAATACGTGTAACGACATTCCTTTCAACAGCGAGTATTTCGCCTTCTGTAATGTTCGCACATGCATTGACAATGCGCTGACACATGTTGTCAGGCGTTGTCGGTGGATCACGGTAGCAAATATCCTTCAACTTTACCCACAGAAAGAAATCCGGGGACGTCAGATCCGGTGAACGTGCAGGCCATGGTATGGTGCTTCGACGACCAATCCACCTGTCATGAAATATGTTGTTCAATACCGCTTCAACCGCACGCGAGCTATGTGTCGGACATCCAACATGTTGGAAGTACATCGCCATTCTGTCATGAAGTGAAACATCTTGTAGTAACATCGGTAGAGCATTACGTAGGAAATCAGCATACATTGCACCATTTAGATTGGCATCGATAAAATGGGAGCCAATTATCCTTCCTCCCATAATGCCGCACCATACATTAACCCGCCAAGGTTGCTGATGTTCCACTTGTCGCAGCAAGCGTGGATTTTCCGTTGCCCAGTAGTGCATATTATGCCGGTTTACGTTACCGATGTTGGTGAATGACGCTTCGTCGCTAAATAGAACGCGTGCAAAAAATCTGTCACCGTCTCGTAATTTCTCTTGTGCCCAGTGGCAGGATTGTAAACGACGTTCAAAGTCGTCGCCATGCAATTCCTGGTGCATAGAAATATGGTACGGGTGCAATTGATGTTGATATAGCATTCTCAACACTGAAATTTTTGAGATTCCCGATTCTCGGGCAGTTTGTCTGCTACTGATGTGCGGATTAGCCCCAACAGCAGCTAAATCACCTACTTGGGTATCATCATTTGTTGCAGGTCATGGTTGACGTTTCATATGTGGATGAGCGCTGTATAAGACAAAAGTGTCTAGCGAATTTTTGGATCGGTTACTGCTGCTAGAATTGCAGGTTATCAAGATTTAAGTGAGTTTGAACGTGATGTTATATTGATTCACGAGTGATGGGACACAGCATCTCCGAAGTAGCGATGAAGTGGGTATTGTCCCGTGTGACCATTTCACGAGTGTTTTGTGTATATCAGGAATCCGGTAAAACATCAGATCTCCGACACCACTGCCGTCTGAAAAATATATTGCAAGAACGGGGCCAACGACGAATGGAGAGAAACGTTCAACGTGATAGAAGTGCAACCCTTCCACATGTTGCTTCAGATTTCAATGCCTGATCATCAACAAGTGTCAGCGAGCGAACCATTCATCGAAACATCATGGATATGGGCTTTCGGAGCCGAAGGCCGAGTCGTGTACCCTTGATGGTTGCATGACACAAAGCTTTACGCCTCGCCTGGGCCCGTAAATACCGACATTGGACTGTTGATGACTAAAAAGCCTGGTCGGACGAATCTCGTTTCAAATTATGTCGAGCGGATGGATATGAACGGGTATGGAGACAAGCTCATGGATCCATGGACACTGCCTATCACCAGGGGACAGTTCAAGCTGGTAGAGGTTCTGTAATGGTGCGGGGCGTGTGCAGGTTGGAGTGATATGGGACCCCAGATACGTCTAGATACGACTCTGACATGTGACACGTGCTTAAGCATCCTGTCTGATCACCTGCATCCATACATGTCCATTGTGCATTCGGATGGACTTGGGCATTTGAAGCAGGACAATGCGACACCACGTGCGTCCAGAATTGCAACAGAATTGCGCCAGGAACACTCTTCCGAGTTTAAATACTTCCACTGGTCACCAAATTCCCAGACATGAACATTATTGAGCTTATTTGGGATGTCTTGCAGCGTGCTGTTCGGAAGAGATTTCCACCCCCTCATCCTCTTATGGATTTATGGACAGCCCTGCAGGATTCATGATGTCAGTTCCCTCCAGCACTACCCCAGACATTAGTCATGTTGCGGCACTTCCACGTGCTCGTGGGGACCCTACACGATATTAGGCAGGTGTGCCAGTTTCTTTGGGTCTTCAGTATGTTCCGCATTCCCTAGGCGTAGGGTAGGCCACGGGGATAGGCACACAAGATGCCATCCGAGCCGTCGTGGTAGCGCGTCTGCAGGGCAATGATTTCAATGTGTTTGTGACATCAAGATAAAAGAGACGTTGGGGTAAAGTTTTATGACCTTTATTTTCAAACGCTGTAGTCGACATAGTTGCGGATATTCCACGTGGGACAACACTACAGGTTTTCCGCCTCTTACTGGGACGTGAACGTCTTGCTTTTGGCTGTGCCAATTCCTGTTTGATAGGTGTTGCATAGAGAGCAGCACCTGTGGACATTGCGGAGTCTGGTTCGCCCTGTGTTACTTTGTCATCAAACGGGGACACACATGTGTTTGTTACTGTGTGGAGCGGACAGGAAATGGAGCGCTATTTTTGCGAGGAAAGGGCAGAAATACACTGTGCTTACGGGGCGGTGAATGAAAATGTTCACGCTGAACAAAGTTTGTGCGTTCGGCGGTTTCCGAATTGTCGAGTGCCAGATCCACGCACATTTACTGCCATCCATAGGCCCCTTCGAGAGGCAGGTTCACATGGGGTACTTTCTCCAATGACACGTTCTCGTAATGGCAAATGAGCATCTAGGGCCTACCTCGCAACCCTGTCTATTCATTTTCGGTTACGTGTGCGAAGGTCTAAGGGACGCGGTCGTTAACGCACAGAGCGTACACCAGGGTTTGAAGAGGAGGCGTTAGCACTGGTAGAAACACACCTTCAACAAGCTCGTGGCGTGTTGGACGGGAAATGTGTGTAAGCCATTCCAGAATTTGACGTGTGTGGCATCAAGATGATAAGCACTTCTACCGTTTACCATACGATTTTCCGCGTCGAATTGAGTTCTGGCAGTGGTTTTTGCAAAGGTGTGCCATTCAACTGGATTTACCGAATCGTGTACATTTTACGGGTAAGGCATCTTTACACGACAGGATATGTTCAATAGTGACAATCAACACTTGTGGGCACGGGAAAATCCGCCCGCCACCTTTGTTCGTGGTTACCAAGATCGCTTCGCTATCAACATTTGCGCCGGCTTGGTAGGCGATAATCTAATCGGTCCATACATGTCTTCCCAGTTACTGAACGCAAACAGGTACTTAATCTGTTACTAGTGTCGCACGTACTTAGTCTTTCAAGAAATTATGCCAGAGTTGTTGGAACATTTTTCACCCAAGGTGCGACAGCGAATGCAGTACCAACGCGATGGTACATCTGCGCACTTATGCACTCGCAGTGTGAATGCATATGGATGAGAATTTTGCTGAGAACTAGATAATACACGGTGTGCCGGTGGCATGGCCTGTACGCTCCCCCGACTTGACACCCATTGATTTTTCCTTCTGAGGCCACGCGAAATTTGTTGCCTGTGAAACTACCATTAAGACTCACGAAAAGCTGATAGCGTACATTATGGCAGCATCCGATGCAATTTCCACTTTGCCGGGAGTGTTTGACAGAGTGCGACAGTCATTCCAGCGTCGCTGCTCGACCTGCATTCAAGCAAGAGAGCGTAATTTTAAGCACTTTTTCTAACTGTTTTCAAATAAAGGTAATAAAACATTATCCCGACTTCTCATTTACTTTGACGCCACAAATGAATTGAAACTGTTGTCCAGCAAACCTGCTACCATGACGGGTTGGATGGCATGTTGTGTGCCTACCCTCTTGGCCGTGCGCGACGCTGTTCAAAAACGGCTAGCGGTGAACGGTAATGGATGCACACATGTGTTGCTATGTGAAATATACTTCTTATGACCCACCTCTACCATCCCTCTCCTTTTTTTAAAGAGAGTGACCTACTTAATTATTCCAGTGCAAATATCTGTGGAACAAAACTAGATACTGAAAAACGACTTTCACTGGTATGAAGGTAATAGGGGCTAATGAAAATAAATATTATGAAAATTCTAAAACGTAAGAAAATATTAGTTTTAACCCAGACTTGTGTTTTTTGAAATGGACACCTCGTACTATTTCTTACACAATCAATAACATAAAAAAATTACAAAAATTTCGCTAGTTGCACCATAATACGTCTATTACCTCCCGAGAAATTTCAGAGCAAAGATGACGCTTGAAATAAGCGAAACGTGCCGCTATTGCACATATCGAGATGGAAGCGTGAGTCCCTCGTTGCACATAAGCGCGATGTGATTGACGAACGTGATCTTACTTTCTTTGTTGTCACAAGGGCTGAAAATAGTAATAGTATTTCCTGCCACAAACACTGATATGTGTGGATCACGCTTGCACCTCAGGATGTGTAATAGTTGCTCGTTTCCTTTATTTCGAATTTCAAATTAACTTTACAGTTTCTCGGGATGTAACTGACGTATTGCGATGTAACCACCGTCCAAGTTTTAAGGAAAGAAGGACATTAATTAACACCTCACAAAAAAGAAAAGTATAGAATTTAACTGCTCGTGTAACACTGCGTAACAAATTTATAAAGAACATTCTTGAAGAAAAAATGTATGGGAAGGAAATCAGGAGGCCATCCCAGAACTTCTGTAAGGCAAAGTGTGATCAGTGAAATGAACTGAAATTGAATTTATTGACAGAGAGGAGAAGAAAGAAAAGAGGAGAGGAAGAGAGATAGTAAGACAAAAAGAGAGAAGGGAGAGAGAGGGGCAGACAAAGAGAGAGAGAGTTGTTTATGTTACTGACTTCGTTTCAAAGTAATAAGCATTCGATTTCCTGCAGTGATGAAATAATTGACTGATTTTCTTATTCTTACTCTTTTCATGTTGCATACACAGTAGTCGGATCAATGATTCATAGTATAGAGAGAAATTCTTCCTCTCTGAAAGAAACAGAAAAACTTTCTAGTTCAAGTGCATAGCCATTTAACTAATGGTCACACACTCCAGACAGAGGCAGAAGTACTAATAAATCGTTGAGTGTCAGAGCTGGCATACGCTGACATTAGCTGCATCGAGTGTCATCCGTCTCAGGCTGGCGACTCGGTGACTCTGGAGTGTGGCCTGCGTTCAATGTACTGCGGATGTTTCCCTCCCCGCGGGAACATCTAGTGAGAGGCAATCGCCGGTCTGCGGCCGGCTGTCGGAAATGGAGGCTGGTAGCGGGCAGCGGGCAGCGGGCAGCGGGTGCGCAGCTCCAGATTAGCGGTTCGCAGAGCCACGCCGCGCCCCAACCCGCAGAACACTTGTTGGCGGTCGGCGGCTGCTTCGCGGGTCTGCCTAACAGCCCCGCGGTGAGCGCGCAGATCTCGCCTTGCTCGGCTCAGTACTTCATTGGTAATTTACAAGCAGCAATCCTCTTGTTGGCTTTCATACTTGTACCAGTAGTGGGCAAGGGCTGAATTCCGTTGTAATCCCTTAAGTGCTTCACGACATTAGTTGGCTACGTCACTAAGATTAGCTTATCACTCTGTAATAGCTTTAGCGTGATGATTTTCAGATACATTTCTGATTCAGTTAAATGCTATATGTTCTTTACAACTTCAACGGTGACGATTGTGTTCTAACCATGCAATACTGGTTAATAAGTTTTATATGGCAGTGAATCGTTATTCCTTACTCAAGAAACATCCCATGCCAAATTACACACATCAAAAAAAGGTTTGCATCACCTCCGTCCCGAGAGTTTCGGAACCTGTACGGATAACTGGAACAGAGATCAACATAAACATCATTTCTGCCCTTTTTATTGCTCATGAAAACCACACACTGCATGTTGTACCACCATACAGCGAGGCCTTCAGAGGTGGTGGTCCAGATTGTTCCGCACTGCGGTACCTCTAATACCCAACAGCACGTCCTCATGCATTAATGCATGCCTGTATTCGTCCTGGCATACTATCCACAAGTTCAAGGTATTGTTAGTCCATGTTGTCCCGCTCCTCAACGGCGATTCGGCGTAGATCCCTCAGAGTGGTTGGTGGGTCACGTCGTCCATAAACAGCCCTTTTCAATCTATCCCAGGTATGTTCGATAGAATTCATGTCTGGAGAACATGCTGGCCACTCTAGTCGAGCGATGTCGTTATCCTGAAGGAAGTCATTCACAAGATGTTCACGATGGGGCGCGAATTGTCATCCATGAAGACGAATGCCTCGCCAATATGCTGCCGATATGGTTGCATTATCGGTCGGAGGATGGCACTTACGTATCGTACATCCGTTACGGCACCTTCCCTTACCACCAGCGGCGTACGTCGGCCCCACATAATGCTACCCCAAAACAGCAGGGAACTTCCACTATGCTGCACTCGCTGGACAGTGTGTCTAAGGCTACTAGATGGCCCGCTCGTTGCAGTGCCATGTTCACCTGGCCGCATTTGTTAACGCGGGCACCTCAGTCCGTTTTGCAACCTGCACCACGCAAGTAACGAGCACACCTTAGTGGCTCGCCATCACAGTTTTCTTTACCGTAAATATCCATGTTACTAATGCCCTTTTGGCATATTTATTATTTTATAAATGACATAAGTACTGTCAGTCTTTTACGATGATTCCGTACTTATACCCTATCATACGTTTTTAGTCATAATTCTGTGACCATGTTTTAGAATATAGACCAATCTTTGATTTAAATTCTGAAGAAGAGACTCCTAGCAATGTTGAAACCAGGTTAATTTGTTAAAAATAATGACCGAGGGCTGTTTTTCTTTCAATTGTGTCTAAGACGTTCAGCCTCACCAGGCTGCCTCCAAACACGTCTCCGACGATTGTCTGGTTGAAGGCACATGCGAAACCCATCGGTGAAGAAAATGTGATGCCAGTCCTCAGCGGCCCAGTCGGCATGTTGTTGGACCCATCTGTACGCGCAGCATGGTGTCGTGGTTGCAAAGATGGACCTCGCCATGGACGTCGGGAGTGAAGGTGCGCATCATGCAGCCTATTACTCTCAGTTTGAGTCGTAATATGACGTCCTGTGGCAGCACGAAAAGCATTATTCAACATGGTGGCATTGCTGTTAGGATTCCTCCGAGCCATAATCCGGTCATCCACTGCAGTAGTAGCCCTTGGGCGGCCTGAGTGAAGCATGTCAGCAACAGTTCCTGTCTCTCTGTATCTCTTCCATGTCCGATCAACATCTCTTTGGTTCATTCCGAGACGCCTCGACACTTCCATTGTTGAGAGCCCTTCCTGGCACAAAGTAACAATGCGGACGCGATCGAACCGCGCTATTGCCCGTCTAGATATGGTTCAACTACAGACAACACGAGCCGTGTACCTCCTTCCTGGTGGAATGACTGGAACTGATCTGCTGTCGGACCCCCTTCGTCTAATAGGTGCTGTTCTTGCATGGTTGTTTACAACGTCGGGTTTAGTGACATCTCTCAACGGTCAAAGGGACGGTGTCTGTGATACAGTATCCACAGTCAACGTCCATCATCAGGAGTTCTGGGAACTGGGGGAATGCAAAACTTTTTTTGATGTGTGTATTTGTACAGTATATACAGTAAGATCGCCGCTGTCCCCAATCCATCAGAATACCACATTGTTGCTCATTCAGCTACGGAACATCTTTTCCTCGAATTCCTAGGAGCGAAAAGGCCATTTGGGTTCCTCGTGAAGGCACTTTGTGGAGCAAGTACAACCACAAACCCAAAGCTGTAGAGGACTGCTGCCATCGTTACTGCAGAGGCCAGTTGTAGCTTCAGATTTAATGAGGTACAGGAGGGCCCGAACTTCTTCATCTGTTTATAATAGAGACTTGAAAGTCGCTGCCGGCCGGGGTGGCCGAGCGGTTCTAGGCGTTACAGTATGGAACCGCGCGACCGCTACGGTCGCAGGTTCGAATCCTGCCTTGGGCATCGATGTGTGTTATGTCCTTAGGTTAGTTAGGCTTAAGTAGTTCTAAGTTCTATAGGACTGATGACCTCAGAAGTTAAGCCCAATAGTGCTCAGAGCCATTTGAACCATTTTTTTGAAAGTCACTCGGACATGCAGCCGGATTAATTGATCGTTGTAGAACGACATATTTCTCTTTGATTGACATTACTATGACGATGGCGTGTATATGGGCAGTCCTCTGTCATCTGTGGTGGCCAATATGGACGTGGAAGACTTTAAGGATATGGCACTGGACTCAGCATCATCAAACCGGACCGTCTGTTACAGATATGTTGACCATCCGTTCGTCATTTGGTCTCACAGGAAAGATGAGCTTCAAGTTTTCTTGCAACACCTGAACTCTAGCCACAATCAAAATCAGTTCAACATGGAGGTGGAGAAAAACGGTCAGTTGCCATTCTTCGACGTTCTGGTACGGAGAAAACCGGACGGAACATTGGGATACAGCGTCTATCGTAAGAAAACTAACACGGACTAAAGCCTTCACACCTCTAGCTGTCATCACCCGTCATAAAGGAAAAAAATGCTAAAGACGTTGCTCCAGAGAGCTCTTATGATCTCCCAGAAAGGAAGCCTAAAACCTGAACTGGACCACCTCAGGGATGCGTTCGAGTAAAACGTATATAGCGACAGCCGAATTCGACGCACCTTAAGGCAAAAGACCAAGCACAAGCCAACACCAGATTTATACCAACCGAAAAAGATACCCTAAATTCTATATGGGGGCAACGTACCTGGAAAAACCGGTAGAATTTTACGACGACAAAATGTCAGATGTGCATACTGGCTGCCGGCAGAGATCAAATCCCTTTTAGGGATAGTAAAGGACGATCTGGGGCTCCGGAAATCTGGTGTGTATTACATACAATGCGAGTGTGGGAAAGCATATGTCGGACAAACAATTCGTACAGTTGTAGTAAGATACACGGAACACAAACGGCAAACCGACCTCAAACAGCATAAAAAAATCGGAAATAGCTAAACATTGCCTTGAAACCAATCACAAAATGAAGTACGAAGACACAAAAATTCTGCCAAACAGATCTCACTGTTGGGACTGTGTACACAAGCAGGCTGTCGAAAACTACGTAAGAACCTCGTCACAAAGGGCAATGGATTTCAACTTCGTCACTGAAAATTCTCCAAACACAGCGGAAACTGAACACCGAGCACAGTGAAGGCGGATGACTACCATTTGAATTCCGAGAGTGAGCGACCCCCCCCCCCCCACCGCGGCCTCCATATCGCGCCGTCCATACTTGGGGTCAGTGGTGGGGTGAGACGACTGGTATATACGTCGCTCCCACTGGTCCAGAACGTCAGTCATGAGATCCTGATGATGATGGCCCCTCGAAAAATCGTTCTACAAAGATCAATCAATCCGGCTTCATGCCAGAGAGACTTTCAAGCAGCATATTCGCTGGGACAACCTATGAACAGACACCATTTTACGACGTAAGTGAGAAGCACAGCTATACAGCTGTATTCACAAATGTTTGTTTTCTAATACTTATTTGCTTATTTTATAGTACTTCAGACTTTTTATTCACATTCGTTTCTACATATTTTAATAAAGGCGCTGATAACCTCGCCTTTGATTGGCCATAACATTTCTCTCTCACACACACAAACCAGCTTACCTGAGCCAGATCCAGATCGAATTTGGCAGTAGATTTACGACCATTGCTGCCTGATAAATCAAATAGCATGAGCGTAGTTTTCAGGTGGTTTTCCACGCTCGTTTTAACAAATTCTTGGTTGGCCCCCTATCTCTGCCCCAGAAAATACGATACGCAAAACTTGAAATACATGCAGAACAAGGTTTACACGATTCACAAACAGATCGCAAAACCTCCATCGGCACATGTACCGTGCATTCGAACGTCAACGTTGAGCGTTCCAAGTTTCCGACGTCACCGTATGGAAAAAGTACGTTGGGGAGTGGGTTGGTGAAATCTTATGGGACTTAACTGCTAAGGTCATCAGTCCATACGCTTACACACTACTTAACCTAAATTATCCTAAGGACAAACACACAAAACCATGACCGAGGGAGGACTCGAACCTCCGCCGAGATCAGCCACATAGTCATGACTGCAGCGCCCAAGACCGCTCGGCTAATCCCGCGCCGCCGTTGGGGAGTCTTACCGAACGTGCAGAGCAGTATCTAGCATTTCAGATGTTCTGAACGTGCGTTCGAACGTAGACCTATGAGATGGGAGAACACCACCTGCGTCACCTGACGTCTTCTCTTTTCAGTGCAGAATCGGTTGAAGCCCATACGTATACAAGGTGTCCCGAAAATGTTGCGACAAACTTCGAGGGATTGTGGACGGGTTCTTCAGGAACAAATCGAGAATAGCAACCCATTTCTAGAAATATCATTTGACCACTTTTCAGAGCATCGACTTCACAGGCGCCAGCGCCTGGCAGTAGGCCACACCTTCGGCAGCAAACGTGATCTTTTACGCTGACTGACTCGGAACGTCTTGCAATGTTCTTTGTAATTCATTTATAGCGACTGACTGCCATGATCGCCAATTGAGAAGATGGAGCTAGCTAATCTGCGGACAGACCTTATTTCCTATACAAGCAGTGCTTTTCTGCTTTTGTGGAAGACGGTTTCAGACACGGGTTTCCACCTGCAGTTTATTTTCGTCCAGTATACCGAACAGCAATGGAGTTTCTAGAGGGTTCCAGAAGGAATGTATAGTCTGTATGGAAACCTGTGTCCCAAACCGTCATCCACTGAGGCAACAGAGCATCGACTTTCCAGGAGATAAGACCTTTCTACACATCAGCTAGCTCCATATTCTCTACTGGCGATCGTGGCAATTAGTCGCGATCAGTGAATAACAAACCTAAGGCGCGTCGGAATAGAAAGTCTCGTTTGCTGTCGAATGGGTAGCACAGTGACAGGCGCTACCGCCTATAGCTCCGACACTCTGTAGTGTCGTTAGATGACACGAGTTCATATCCGCCGGCCGGTGTGCCGAGCGGTTCTAGGCGCTTCAGTCTGGAACCGGGTGACTGCTACGGTCGCAGGTTCGAATCCTGCCTCGGGCATGGATGTGTGTGATGTCCTTAGGTTAGTTAGGTCTAAGTAGTTCTAAGTTCTAGGGGACTGATGACCTCACATGTTAAGTCCCACAGTGCTCAGAGCCATTTGAACCATTTGGTTCATATCCTCGATTAGTTCCTCAAGACACCTGTGCAGCCCCTCGAGTGAGTTTGTTCGATTGAACTAATCTACAAGTTTGTCGCAACACTTCTGGGACATGCTGCCATATGCCGTTTCTAAGCATCATCGAACTGAGGTTCTCTCGAAACCCCGTCATTTTCTAGCAATGGTACATTTAGGATCCATCAAAGATGCAGTGTTCTTCGTACAGTTTGTATAATTGAATATCAGTTAAGAATTATTTACGATTAGAGCTTTCAGTAGATGGCAAGAAGCAAATTTTAATCTTGTGTCAGTCATAGTCGGTGTAGCATAATTAGTAGAAATGCAGAGTGGCAAGATTACGGGTGATTGCTGGTTTTCCTCTCACTGCATTTAAATATTTCTTCTAACCTTCACGTTTTTTAATAGATTCTGATACTTACGTATAAGTTTAATAGCATTAATTTCTACAGTGTTCAATGCTATGTAAATATAAATGCGCTCTTTCGGAGGAGTGAGTTTGTTCACTTGGCTTAATCTACAAGACAGCTTGCATTTACTTGCAGTAAGATATTTTTTAGTTTCTAGTTTCAAGTCCTGTATTTCAAATGTTGTAAAGGTTCTGTAATTGAATAGGAACAGCGATCAAGTAAGAATTACATGATTACTAAAAGCGAGAATGATGAAATAAATTTTATCTTATGCGGAGAACTACTGTAAATTTTTACTGCACAGTTCATAATAGAACTTTCGTAGGCCCTTGTTCATATTGACTGGACGTAGTACTGGAAGCACTGTACATCCTTCATTGCTTTTTAACATGTTTGTAGGTACTGATGTTTTTATGTAGTATACTACAAACAGAAAGACGTGTTGAGCATATGGACAGAGGAGGAAATGTGCATTTTAATAAAGCCAAAGTAGGAATTTTACGCCCGTCCATTTGCCAGATACAGCCGACAACTGGCGCTGGATCGCGTATACCACGTTGAGGCACACGTAGCATGCTCAAGTCACAGTGTTTCTAAGCGTACAGCACGGGGATGCGTCCGGCTGCACTTCTGTTCGTTAGGTGCTTTGCTTAACTATGTCTCACTGTTAAAGAGTTACATTTTTCGCAAGCATTCAAATTTCCCTTTCGGTTAGCACTGCGCTCGAGTGGATTAGCGAGAAAAATGTGGAATTTGAAGAGTATCATCGAGGATATCTTTCCGTGGAGAGAGAGTGAAAGACCGAGTGAAACGAAATGATTCAAGTTCCTCAGAAATAAGGACAACCTTGACCATGGTTTCGATATTTGTAAAAATGGTCAAGGGATAATAAACGTTTAATTGGAACTGGTTGGCTGTATTTTCAATCTATTCGTCTTGATTACTTTCCGAGCAGATTTGATTCATAAGTAGTATATGTCGACTAGAGCTTTTAAAAATACACTGAAATCATGTGTATAATTGAAATAGCTGCTCCCACTGTCAATGCTGATGGAATATGACTGACGCATATGTAAACGGAAATGTGCTATACTTTCAGCGCATCCGACGACAGCACGATTCTGTCGAAACCAGTAGTTGTTCAAAATGGTTCAAATGGCTCTGAGCACTATGGGACTTAACCTGTTTGGTCATCAGTCCCCTAGAACTTAGAACTACTTGAACCTAACTAACCTAAGGACATCACACACATCCACACCCGAGGCAGGATTCGAACCTGTGACTGTAGCAGTCGCGCTGTTCTGGACTGTAGCGCCTAGAACCGCTCGGCCACTTCGGCCGGCCCAGTAGTTGTAATATAGGTCTTAAAATCAAGCGATCTTAGTTTCCAGTAATATATATGCTGCCAGTTCAGAAATAAACAGATATTCGCATGAAACCAAATGTTAAGCATGGACTAAATGTCTTTTTTTCGGAGAAAGAAACGTTATATGGATACGAACTTGGCTTAGTGTAGTTTTACACGGATTTTACCAGAGACTGGAGAACGTGATGATGGTCTGGGTTGAGAGGGTGCTCGACATCATGGTCATCAGCGCCCTGACCAAAAGTCAACATGAAATCTCATGGGTGGGGACGAAGGCTGTCCCCACATGCGGAGCAGTTGATAACATACTAAAGTCTGCCGTCCTTCACCACCAGTTTAGGGCTGAGGCCTGATACTCCACAAAATATCACCACTCTGTTAACACTGGTATCGGTGTTCTCCAGCGAGATCAAGGGCTGCCCTAATATCAGTATACAGTACACATGTAGCCACAATATGCTGAAATGAAAGCGAGGAAGCCATGTGTGAAAGGGCTATGCCCGATGCGCAGTCTGGTAAGCAAAACTTCCTTCCAGCGGCGAAGCTGACACGAAGTTCGCCAAGTCTTTGTGGTCAATTTGAGCGACCGCAGTTTCTTGTCTGACACCTGCAACCATTCAGTCTCCCATTGACGCATGATGCATCTGTCAGAAAAGGAGATAATGGCGTGCAACGGGATGGGACATTGATGGACAGCACCATCCCAACACGCTTCCTTCGCAGCTTTGTCAGCCATGTCGTTATCCTGTATCCCAACCTGACCAGGTACCCAGCAAAAGATCACCTCCTTGCCACGGTCTGGGAGCCGCTGTAAGGAGTCATGGATGAGCTGAATCATCGTGACTGGGGAACCTCTGGGGTGATGTCAACTCCCGAAGCGCCAACGGCTTTGCCACGTTGGATGCGCCAGTTCTCTCCCGATCACTGAATTTAAGCAATTTTGGGCTCGGTTACTACTTGGATGAACGACCTTCAGGAAACACCAGGAGCCGTTGGCTCAGAGACACAAAAGTCGCCGAAATGTCTTCTAACTGAAAGACTTGCACAGGCTTTTGCACCATACGGTTTTATTGTTACAAGTTCTCGAAGAAATAGATACCTTGGAACTCTAAAATGGGACAATTGTACCCCATCGATAGAACCCTTTCACAGTTAGACTTGTCACCATTAATATAGTGTCTCTGTATTCAGTAGTTTCCTTTGCTATCAGTGGCCAAACAAGATGAAGCATTGCTTAGAAATCGTGAGTACAGTTATGAAACATTATACTCCTTGTCATAATTACGAGGGTTGTTCGAAAAGTAAGGAACGATCGGTAACGAAATGGAAACCACGGTGAAAATCAAAACTATTTTCTTTGCACATTTAGCTACACCTTCCAGGTACTTCTCTACATAGTCGCCGATCCGACTTGGACGTTTGTCGGAGCTTTATACCAAATTTCCATCACCATCGTCATAGAAGGCAGCCGCCTTTGCTTTCCGATAATTCTCTCCGCTGGTCTATAGCGCGTAGCCTGCGCCCAAGTGTCGTCTTCGTATCCAGCGTTTCATGTGAACAGAGATGATACTCAGGACGAGTCAAGTAGGGCTGTCTTGTGGATGATCGAACACTTCCCATCGTAAAGGCTACAGGAGCGTCTTCACTAACCCTGCAGAGTGCGACTGAGAACTGCGTGAAGAAGGAAGTGCGTGGCAGTTGTGTTAGGTAGGTTGCATTCATTAAGGCGAAGCCTCTCAGCGGGCCCTCCTAATTGGCGGGAGACATCGTTGTTCTAGGCACCTTTACTCGCTCACAGTGCGCTCACAATTGAGCGTCTTGATGCGATCGACGGGTATACAAGAGACACTGCTCAAAACATCTGTGAAAAGCCTCGTCGGATTTTCACAGTAGTTTCCATTTCGCGACCGATCGTTCCTCACTTTCCGAATAGCCCTCGTATCTCGTCCACTGAGCTCAGGCATCCCTTGCGGAACTGGTACTAATTATCCCGATACCTGGGCTCCTCTCTACGATTTCGTCTTTGTCTCCAAATATAGGGTCTGCGGTGACGATGGAATAACGTGAGTGTTTCTACGTATGTCTGAATGAAATCAAGCATGCCCACATATAAAGGAAGAGGCGTTCACAGGCACACACGAATCTTCCTGCGTGTGAGGGAAATACAGGCATACGGTGACTAAGCGCTAGGTGCACAGATGTAATCTCACATATAGGTTAACTGACGAGAAGGAGTTATAATTGTACGTCGCACGTTTACCACTTTGTAACCCTTTTAGTGCACGACACCGACTACTACATGAGACGTGCTTCTTAAGTATAAGGGGTTCCCCTGAAACCCGAGACAAACCAGCGTCTATTCGTGGCGGACGCCTCTGGAAACTGTGCAGATGTGATGTATGTAGCGAACTAATTCCGCTATGAAAATGAAGTCGTGGGCGTAACTGGGGTAGTGGGTAGGGAAACGGGGAGGGGGGGGGGGGAAGCGACGGACGGGAAAAGTGTTATGAAATACGACCGCGAGCGTGCGCGACTTGGCGTTTGCAGTCGGTTTCGCTCTCAATTTGGCGCAGTTAAACGCCGCATAAAGGAACCGCCGCTGGCGGACGGCCAGCCCGCGGCGCGGATTTATGGCTCGGTGTCCCGCGCCACTTTCGGCTCGCGGAGTAATGCAGAAAACGTCAACTAATGCCTCTAGGGAGTGCGATAAATTTGACCTCCATAATGCGGACTCGTCTTCCTGCGGAAACTTATTTTTAATCGTTATTACGTTCTTAATGTGATGCCTGATCCCTAAATAAATTTCCATTTCTAAAGTTTAGCACTCGTCGTGTGGTCGTAATTTCGCCAACTAGGAGGAAACCACGCGTTCATCTATTATCGAAAATGTGCTCGCTCTTACTTCACGGTCTGGTTATTCAGCGCGGAAGCATTGCAGTGGTGCTCAATCAACTGCAGTGTCAGATTAAAACTGTGTGCCAGACCGAGACTCGAACTCGGGACCTTTGCCTTTCGCGGGCAAGTGCTCTACCAACTGTGCTACCCAAGCACGACTCACGACCCGTCCTCACAGCTTCAATTCTGCCAGTACCTCGTCTCCTACCTTCCAAACTTCACAGAAGTTCTTCTGCAAACCTTGCAGAACTAGCACTACTGGAAGAAAGAATATTGCGGGGACATGGCTTAGCCACAGCCTGGGGGATGTTTCCAGAATGAAATTTTCACTCTGCAGCGGAGTGTGCGCTGATATGAAACTTTCCTGGCAGATTAAAACTGTGTGCCAGACCGAGACTCGAACTCGGGACCTTTGCCTTTCGCAGGCAAGTGATCTACCTTTCTTCCAGAAGTGCTATTTCTGCAAAGTTTGCAGAAGAGCTTCTGTGAAGTTTGGAAGGTAGGACACGAAGTACTGCAGAATTGAAGCTGTGAGGACGGGTCGTGAGTCGTGATTGGGTAGCTCAGTTGGTAGAGCACTTGCCCGCGAAAGACAACGGTCCCGAGTTCGAGTTTCGGTCTGGCACAAAGTTTTAATCTGCCAGGAAAGTTTCATATCAGCGCACACTCCGCTGCAGAGTGAAAATTTCATTCTGGAACTACAGTGTCAGGTGGTAGAAGAGGGGCGATGTCTATCATAGATTTCCTGTGAAGATCCTGAGAACGTTCGTTCCTAAATGACTCAAGCGAAACAACAAATCCTCTGACATTTACCTTACAAAACGAATGCTGTTGATATTGCGGTCTTCAGTCCGTAGGTTTGATTCGGCTCTCCACGCTAGGCTATCCTGTGCAAGCCCCTTCATCTCCATGTAACTACGCAACCAGCGTACCTTTGAGTGTGCTTACCGTATACCTTTTAGCGTGCTTACCGTGTTTAAGCTTTGGTCGCCTAAAATTTTTATCTGCCCCCCTCACTCCCAACTGTTACCAAACTGATGCTTCAGGATGGCTCCTATCAACCGATCCCTTCTTTTAGTCAAGTTATGCCACAAATTTCCCATCTCCCCTGCTTGGTTCAGTATCTATTCGTCCGATCTAACCTTCTAATTTTCAACGTTCTTCTATAGCACCGCATGTTAAAACCACCTAGCCGCGCGGAGTGGCCGCCCGGTACTTTGCCTGCTATTGTCAGCCTGTAATTTATACCCTCTCTTATACGGCCATCGTCAGTAATTTTCCTGCCCTAATAGCAAAACTCATTTACTACTTTTAGTGTCTCCTTACTTAACTAATTCTATGTGACCCAGTTCGATTACATTCCATGACACTAGTTTTAATTTTTTTCGTATTCTTCTTATAAATTCTTTGATAGATGCTGTCCTGTACTTTCAAATGTTGTTGCAAATCCATTGTCATCTCTGACAGTGCTACAGCGTCATCGGCAGAGTGTAAAGTTTTTATTTCTTCTCTCTCAACTTTAATTCTCTTTCCGGATTTCCTGTACCGCTTGCTCATTTACAGACTGAATGACATTGGGGAGAGGCTACAACTCTCACACCCTTCTCAACTACTGTTTCCATTTCTCCCTTATTTTGCCTCTACTTCCTTCAGAATTTCAGTGTATTCCTACCGACACTGTCAAATATTTTGCTCTTTGTGGATGACACTGGTATTGTCTGATGATGACCCATATCTGCTCAATTGAAGACTGATCTGATGATCTAGCAGGCCAAGGCAACATGTCGACCCTCAGTAGGGCATGCTGGGTTACTAAGGGCTGTGTGGGCGAGCGAGCGTTATCCTGTTGGAAAACACCCACTGGAATGCTGTTCCTGAATGGCAGCGTGGTAGGTAGAGTCGCCAGACTGATGTACATATTTGTAGTCATAATGCATGGGATAGCCACAAGAGTGCTTCAGCTGTCATACGAAACCGTTTTCCCCAAACCATAACTCCAGGTATAGGTCCACGTGTCTAGCACGCAGACACGTTGGCTGCAGGCCCTCAACATGCGGCCATCGCTGGCTCCGAGACAGACCCAGTTTTTATCAGAAAACACAACGGAACTACACCCTGCCCTCCAATGAGCTCTCGCTGAAGTCGCAAATGTCGGTCGTTTGGGGTCAGCGGAACGCACTCTACAGGGCGTCTAGCTCAAAGCTCTTCCTGTCGACCAACTGCCGCTCACATTGTTACTGCAGATGTAGTACTATCTGCCAGAGACATGCGACGAACACGATGGTCTTCTCTCTCGGTAGTGCCACGTGGCCGTCCGGAGTGCAGTTTTCTTGCGACTGTACCCTGTCGTGACCACCGGTGCCAGCAATCAGGTACGGTGGCTAAAATCCTGCCAATTCTTTCTGCAACATCGCAGAAGGAACGTCCAGCTTCTCGTTCAAACTCGGTGAAGCGTTGATATAATGGTGCCTCCGTCTCCTTAAAGGCATTCCGTTATAGCGTGTATTTAAAGGACAACTGATTTACAGTTTTAATAGACATCATCCTTCAGATGTAGAAACACGCCTACCAACTTCCGTTTATGTCACACAGCTCCTTCTTGGTGTTGGGATTTTTATCCCGTTAGTGTGTATTGGATTGTACGGAGTAACCAGCAGCGGATACGGACTCAGTTCACAATTTAATAGTGATGACGAGTAAATTGAAGTTTGGGAGACTATTCAGGAAAAATGAATGCGCAAAGAAGTGGGATACATAAGTGCCAAGGAATGAATGGATACTCGTGAGCTTCTGTGAGGCTATAGAAATTGTGATAAGAAATAGCTCTGTCGCCAGTTCATTTGAAGAGGAATGGAGATCTCTAAAAAGGGCAATCACAGAAGTAGGAAAGAGAAACATATGTACAAGGAAGGTACCTGCGAAGAGTCTATGAGAGAAGAAATACTTCAGTTGATCGACTAAAGAAATAAGTACAAAAAAGTTCAGGGAAGTTCAGGAATATAGAAATACAAGTCACTTAGGAATGAAACAAATAGAAAGTGCAAGGAAGCTAAGGTGAAATTGTTGCTTGAAAAAGTGAAGAAATCGAAATGATTCTCGGGAGGACTGACTCAGCGTATAGAAAAGTCGAAACAACCTTTTGTGTAATTAAAAGCATAGGCTGTAACATTAAGAATGAAAAGGGGGGTTCCACTCTCAAATACAGAGAGCGGATACGTGGAAAGAGTACACCGAAGGCCTCTATGAGAGGGAGTACTTGTTTGACGACGTGATAGAAAAAGAAACAGAAGTCACAAGGAAAAAATAAGGGATCCAATATTAGATTGAGAATTTAAAAGAAATTTGGGCGACGTGAGATCAAATAAGATAGAGGAGGTAGTTAACATTCCATAGGAATTTCTAAATTCACTGGGGGAAGTGGCAGCAATACGAGTATTCACGTTGGTGTGGAGAGTGTGTGAGACTGGTGATACCATCAGACTTTCGGAAAAATGTCATCCATACAGTTCAGAAAATAGTAAAATCTGATAAGGGCAAGAATTATCGCACAATCAGTTTAACGTCTTACCAATTTGCTGACAATAATAATGTAGAGAAGAACGGGTAAGGCAATTGATGATCTATTAGAGGACGATCAGTTTGGCTTTAGGAAAGGTAGGAAATTCAGACGTTGAGGCTGACAATGTAAGCAAGACTGAAGAACAATCAAGACACATTCGTAGCTCTGTCGACATGGGGAAAGCGTTCGAAATGTAGAACGCCGCAAAATGTTCGAATTTCTGAGAAAAATGGGTTAAGCTGTAGGTAAAGACGGCTAATATACACTATGTGCAAGGACCAAGAGTAAACAATAAGAATAGAAGACTAAGAACGAAGCGCTCAGATTAAGAAAGGTGTAAGACAAGAATATAGTTGTTTGCTCCGACTGTTTAATTTGTCACTGAAGAAGCAATGCCGGAAATAAAAGAATGGCTCAAGAGTAGGATTAAAATCCAGGGTGAAAGGATATCATTGATAAGATTCGGAGATGATATTAAATGATCGTTTTTCAGAACGGACCCGCAACATATGCAAATTCACAATATTCAGACTAGAGATCCACCCTCAACCTGCGTAATTAATTGATCTTATATGTACGAGTGATCATTAGTTTCAGCAGTATAAAAATGGCCTCGCATGGTATTGGGTAGTAAGGAAGTGTTTGGAAGCAAACTGGACGCCATAGGCAGTGAATCGAATGCCTGCTGGCCAGGTGCCCCATTTCGCATCGTATGGGAAGGGACGATGATGGGAGGCAGTCTCACAATGCCTAGGAGTCGACAGGACCTTCTCTGATGCTCCGCGGCGCCGCCGGATGGGTTGTGAGATGGAGTGATGAGGAACCTTAGAAGAAAGCCCTATTGGCTAACGAATATGGAAACAACTGTTGGAACAGACACCGGAAGGCAGTAAGAGAGAGTTGAAAAGAAAGACCGAGTGAAAACAGTGGCATACCGCTGAATGCACAGCTCTTACACAAAACTTTGGTTAAGAGTATAATAAGGACAGACGTTGGTTTATATGGAACATTTCCCAAGGCGACTGGGAGCACGGGAGTGCAGACAGGGAGGTCCCTTATTGCCAGAAGAAAGAGTCGGGAAGAGCGAGGAATGATCTTTTTCCGATTAAAATGTTAGGAAGAAATTAACTGGTTAAACAGGTTAAAGATAGAATATGGATGAGGACCTGTCCTCTCAGAGACGCCATTTTTGTGGTCGGAGCTCAGAAGAACTAGGGTTGACTCGTAACTAAAGACGTGCTAAAACAAGGTTTCCTTGACGGACGCTATCGCACAGTACAAACACAGTTCTTCCGATGCTTCTCGCCTCCTGGTCGCCTCGTCGAGCTTCCCTGCAGATGTCCGACTTGTGAATCCAAATTAAAAGGAAGGCCGCTGTGTTGCCGCAAGTGATGTCACAGCACTTCTGGCAGCAACAGCTACAACATGGTGAGATCGAGTCGCATGTGTGTGAGATGTAGAGAGAGACTCATATCGATGCACAACCTTAATATCATAGAGTTATTGTGCAAGTTCTACGTGTTGCCTTCGACGTTATATTCTTTATTAACTTATTTCACAACAATCATTCAGTACCTACGTGATTTATTTTCAGTTTTCCCCTGATCTCCGGCTTAACAGTCCAGGGTAGCGCACAAATGCGTTTCGTCGCTGAATACAATGCAACGCAATTCATCAGCAGTCGATGCTTACCGGAAAATCCACCAGTCGAAATGTCCTTGACGTCGAGTGTTCTTCAGAGGCCTGGGTATCGTCAGGAGTGCCCCACGGAAGTATGATAGGACCTCTATTACTCTGTGCATGAATAAACGATCTGACGAAGTGGCTGAGCAGCAATCTGCGCCTGTTTGTGATATTGTGGTGAAGGCGAAGGTAACATCGTTCAGTGACTGTAGGGGAAACAAGATGACTTAGAAAATATTTCTAGTTGGTGTGATGAATGGCAGCTTGCTCTAAACGTATTAGGTCTACAACTTTGCTTCCGCCGTTTTACAATAGACGGCAGTAGCGGCAAGTGGGGTCCAGGTGGTTGGTCATAGGTCTAATACAATAAGCTTAGGCATCTGTAAACATAATGCCATAGAAATATTATGATAGCATCATAAGGTTATTCTCGATTACGTACGTCAACTTACGTACACATTTCTCGCCATTTGGGGGAATTTTTAATTTTCTGCTTTAAAATGAGGAAATCTGCGGCTGTGGCTCTTAAAATGCTGGGTAAGACCAATGGTGAGGGAACTACTAGTGGAAGAAGGTGTAGAGAATGTTTTCAACGGCATAAGAACGGTGATTTTGATGTCGAAGACCGGCATGGCGGGGGATGACAGAACGTTTTCGTAGCTATTGAAACAGACGAAGACAGTCACAGGACATCATTATCGAAAGCAATTGATGCGTTCGAGCCTAGCACTGAAACACAAACGGCCACAATACAGCGATAGACATTTAAAGGTAATTTTGCAGCAGGTCAGTGCTCGACCCCATGTCGCAAAACCAGTCAAAGTATACATGGAAAAGTAGATATAAGAAGTCCTATCCCTCCCGCCGTATTCTCCATACGTTTCTCTCTCTGACTACCATCTGTTTCGATCAGTGGTATACAGTCTGGCTGACCAGCATTTCCGATCATATGAACAAGTGCAAAATTGGATCGATTCATGGATCCGCACAAAAGACGCCCAGTTCTTCTGCCACGGCATTCGTATGCTATCCGAAAGATTGGAGAATGTAGTAGCCAGCGATGGGGAATACTATGAATCATAATTTTTAGCAAATTTTTCACAATAAAGCCCCGAACTTCGAGAAAAAAGCGGCAGATGCAAAGTTGTAGACCTAGTAGCTGTTTGTGTAGTTTTGACGGCAGCCGTGACATGTGACAGTAATTCCGCTGTCCGGCTGCTGCTAGTCTTCGAACAGCTGTGTGCGATGATACAGAATGTTGCTGCGGGGCCATTAGTAGTCGGATGGCAGGTGTAGATATGAAAGGTTTACGGTGTGCTAGGCACACAGGAAAGCGATCGTGCCTTCTTGATGAGAGAGAGAGAGAGAGAGAGAGAGAGTAGACTGTGTAGCATGGATCTAAATGTAGTGTGTTTCTGTGTGGTGAGATGGCATGATGAGTTGTACGGTGTTATATTTGTGTATGTGTGTTTTCTGTGTATGTTGAACCTATGTTTTTGTTGGTGGTTTTAAGATCCACGAAATTTATGCTTTTGTTGTCTTCATATTCTATTGTGAATTTTATGTTTTTGTTGAAAGAATTGAATACTGCTAGTAGCGCTTCAATGTCTTCTTTTGTCCCATCAAAGAGCAGCAAGGTATCATCAGCATTTCTCCAGAAATATATTATTTTGCTTTTGAGTCTATTGTTTCCATTAAAAAAATTAGTTTACAGATGATTGAGAAATATATCTACGAAAAAACTTGATATTCTGCTGCTCATGCCAAGACTCTGTTGATAAACTTTCCCATTAAATGTAAAGTAATTCTTTTTCTGCCGGATGTACTCACTGGACGAAATTTTGTGACAGACATTTTTTTTTATCGCTGGTATGTGAGGAGTCACGCTGCGAAGCCCGAGTGCTCGAATTTCGCTTCACCCTGTATTGTCCGCTATAACTTTGAGGAAACCGCACCCCGATGGTTTTATTCATTCTGAACATATTTGAGACGGATTGTCTCAACTGCCTCACCCAAATCCTTTCCTTTCATTTCGAATTTTATCCACGGTAACAAGAACATACAAGAAAAAGCTCTGCTGGACTCCTCTTTGGAAACCACTGGGCTGCTTTATGGAGGCGCATCGCTTTTTTTCTTTAGAACGCCTGTTAGTAAACTCAGATTGCTGTGTTTAGAGCTTAGAAGTTATGCCAGAGCGGAGCATTTCCAACAAAGACACGGAAGTGGCTTGAATCTACGGAAAGCGGATTTGCGTACCGAGGTCCCCAGTAAAGTAGAAGCTGAGGAAAAGCAGCCTGAGCGGCTGAGAGTAGTCTTCGACAGAATTTCAGCCACTTGGCAGATTTTCACCCGAGATTGGTCCGCCACGGTAGCTGTGTGGTCAGCGTGACAGAATGTCAATCATAAGGGCGCGGGTTCGATTCCCCACTGGGTCGGAGATTTCCCCGCTCTGGGTGTTGTGTTGATCTAATCATTATCATTTCATCCCCATCGACGAGCAAGTCGGCGAAGTGGCGTCAAAACGAAAGACATGCACCCGGCGAACGGTCTCCCTGACGGGAGCCCCTAGTCACACGACATTCACATTTTACTCGAGCTTAGAGAAACACGTAGAATCTCTAACTCGCGGCCGCTACTGAAAATATGCGTTATCGCCTTCTCACCTCCGTCTGAAACCATTGGCTTGCAAACGAGCGCTACAGAGCGTCATAGTTCATACCGAGTTGCGAGCATTTTTCAGGAGAAAGTGTTTCACACTAACGAAGATGAACGTCTGAGTTTACGGAACAACTGTATGAACATATGACTGAAGTAGATCTGAAGATAAATTATTCGCGACTCATCATTGTATAGCTGTTCCTCCTGTGAAGATGGTTACTTAACTGAATCCGGGACCTAGAGAGGTGGCGCAGTGGTTAACACACTGGATTCGCATTCGGGAGGACGACTGTTCAAATACGCGTCCGGCTCTCGTGATTTAGGTTTTCCATGATTTCCCTAAATCGCTTTAGGCAAATGCCGGTATGATTCCTTTGAAGGGTACGACCGACTTCCTTCCCCATCCTTACCTAATCCAAAGGAGCCGATGTCCCCGCTGTTTGGTTCCCTCCCTCCGAATCAACCAACCAACGGAAACCGGTAGAGAATAGAGGTGTATTTGTGCAGCTGATGGCTCAGAGATGCAAGCCTTCAAATATCTGAGCACTGTAAACAGTTACCTTATAAAATTCCTAACTGCTGCTTTTCCTTACAATTCGATAACGTCGCCGACTTCTCTGTATACATCATACGCGAAAAACCTCATGAAACATCTGACCTTATCTGCTAGGTAATTTATACGTATTGTGAAAAGTAATGGTCCTTTAACACTCCCATGGGGTACTTCAGAAGTCCGAAGACTTCTCGCAGTTCAGAATGCTATGCTGTGTTGTTCGCTAGGGACTATTCAATCCAGTCACACAGTTGTTGTGACGTTCCATACGTTCGTATTTTGTTCAGCAGGCGGCAGTGCGGAATTGTATCAAACGCCTTTCGGAAGTCAGCACGACGACCTCATTGTCGACAAAACGTTAAACCTAATCTTCCTTACTTATAAAAAAGAGGGAAGTCAAAACATTGGCATTGTAATTAGTTTGGATGTTTATTGAATTCTTCTCGCCGAATGTAATTTCTCTGACACGCCATCATTAGTATAACTGACAAATTATATACATTTAGTTTCAACGGCTTTAAAACTCCAATCTCGACGAATAGTATGTAGAAAATGGCTCAAATGGCTTCAAGCATTATGGGACTTAACATCTGAGGTCATCAGTCCCCTAGACTTAGAACTACACTCCTGGAAATGGAAAAAAGAACACATTGACACCGGTGTGTCAGACCCACCATACTTGCTCCGGACACTGCGAGAGGGCTGTACAAGCAATGATCACACGCACGGCACAGCGGACACACCAGGAACCGCGGTGTAGGCCGTCGAATGGCGCTAGCTGCGCAGCATTTGTGCACCGCCGCCGTCAGTGTCAGCCAGTTTGCCGTGGCATACGGAGCTCCATCGCAGTCTTTAACACTGGTAGCATGCCGCGACAGCGTGGACGTGAACCGTATGTGCAGTTGACGGACTTTGAGCGAGGGCGTATAGTGTGCATGCAGGAGGCCGTGTGGACGTACCGCCGAATTGCTCAACACGTGGGGCGTGAGGTCTCCACAGTACATCGATGTTGTCGCCAGTGGTCGGCGGAAGGTGCACGTGCCCGTCGACCTGGGACCGGACCGCAGCGACGCACGGATGCACGCCAAGACCGTAGGATCCTACGCAGTGCCGTAGGGGACCGCACCGCCACTTCCCAGCAAATTAGGGACACTGTTGCTCCTGGGGTATCGGCGAGGACCATTCGCAACCGTCTCCATGAAGCTGGGCTACGGTCCCGCACACCGTTAGGCCGTCTTCCGCTCACGCCCCAACATCGTGCAGCCCGCCTCCAGTGGTGTCGCGACAGGCGTGAATGGAGGGACGAATGGAGACGTGTCGTCTTCAGCGATGAGAGTCGCTTCTGCCTTGGTGCCAATGATGGTCGTATGCGTGTTTGGCGCCGTGCAGGTGAGCGCCACAATCAGGACTGCGTACTACCGAGGCACACAGGGCCAACACCCGGCATCATGGTGTGGGGAGCGATCTCCTACACTGGCCGTACACCACTGGTGATCGTCGAGGGGACACTGAATAGTGCACAGTACATCCAAATCGTCATCGAACCCATCGTTCTACCATTCCTAGACCGGCAAGGGAACTTGTTGTTCCAACAGGACAATGCACGTCCGCATGTATCCCGTGCCACCCAACGTGCTCTAGAAGGTGTAAGTCAACTACCCTGGCCAGCAAGATCTCCGGATCTGTCCCCCATTGAGCATGTTTGGGACTGGATGAAGCGTCGTCTCACGCGGTCTGCACGTCCAGCACGAACGCTGGTCCAACTGAGGCGCCAGGTGGAAATGGCATGGCAAGCCGTTCCACAGGACTACATCCAGCATCTCTACGATCGTCTCCATGGGAGAATAACAGCCTGCATTGCTGCGAAAGGTGGATATACACTGTACTAGTGCCGACATTGTGCATGCTCTGTTGCCTGTGTCTATGTGCCTGTGGTTCTGTCAGTGTGATCATGTGATGTATCTGACCCCAGGAATGTGTCAATAAAGTTTCCCCCTCCTGGGATAATGAATTCACGGTGTTCTTATTTCAATTTCCAGGAGTGTACTTAAACCTAACTAACCTAAGGACATCATACACATCCATGCCCGAGGCAGGATTCGAAACTGCGACCGTAGCAGCAGCACGTTTCCGGACTGAAGCGCCTAGAACCGCTCGGCCACAGCGACCGGCTGTATGTAGAACAAAAACCAGATAACAGCTATATTTCAATTAGTTCTTATTTGTTTTTCTTTAAGCTACCAGTTTCAGCTCTTCACTGGCGCAGACCTCAGGTCCCTATGCGCACTGTGAACGGATGTACTGCAAAGCTTGGTGCGATACAACAGGAGCCATCAAATAAATCTGGATTCCTTTAATATTAGGAAACAGCTGCCAAGTAGATTTTTCATTTAATCTCTGGTTATCGGTTGCGTTTTGAATTTCGTTAAAAGACAATAACATCCTAATTCTATTGAAGGGATAACCAAAAATAAAAATGCAGTGTGCCACAACTGGCATGACAAATTCAAGTTTAACAGTTACTTGACTTTGAGGTCATCAAGTAGACTGACTAAAAAATCATACAGAAAGAAATCTTACATAGTCTTGATTAACAAACCACACATGAAGTGATTTAATGAAACCACGAGGGCACGAATTAGGTGCACACCGTTCCTATCGAATGCATGCAAACTTCAGCAAAGCTTTGAACACTGTTTGTTAACATTTGATCCAGTAGCCAATGGCTTTTGCAGATCTATCGTTTTGATGGCCGATATCTTCACTTGGAGACTACGAATGTAAAAATTTGCTTCTGTACGTCAGAAAATTCGATACATCGGTTATAGCTCATAAAAAACTGCGCCTCGATATATCAGCTCGTTCCAGGTATATTTTAGATGCCTATCTTAGCGGCCTTGCCATATAATCTACAGGATTTTTCATAATTTCTGTTACGCACTTATAGAGGTTGTAAAGGGGTCTTGGTAGATCCAGTTTTTCATCCAACGAAGCTACAGAGCGTCAAGATACGTACATTCAAAATATCAAATAAAATTGGTAAATAACAGAAAATTTCGATCGTCTACCGTTCGCGGCTTTTCTCGATAAGTAACGAGGGGTCTAACATTACAAAAGACCACCAGTATTCTCGAAATTATTCCATTTTTCCAAAACTCTTCTCTTAAGAATTATGAGCACTTTTTCAGTAGAGAGTGTTTCACACTAGCGAAGATGAACGAGTGCTCGTAGCTGTTATGTATTAGAGCCTAGGTTTACTTGAGATTTTTTTCTAGTTTTGGTCCATACCACCATCTCTGAAGTTGCCTACCCTACAGTCTCAGCAACAACTGTACCAGTACATATATTCGTCTGTCAGAGGTATCAGAACGATTTTTGCTTATAGCTCTCGATCGTTCAGATCAGGGACCCTGACCTCAAACTTCCCCACCAACCTCAAAAGTCTGTAACATCATCACGGAATCACCCTGTATATTCACACATTTACAGGATCCGGCGCCTATAAATTGGAAAATCATTCTAGCGACGCTACGGGCCACAAAGAACAGATTGTTATGGCCTTGTGCAAGGGAACAAGCATCACGAAAACGGCGAAGCTAGTGGGTTGTTCCCGTGCTGCTGTCGTGACCATGAAAAGTGGTTGAAGGACAGTGAAACCACAAGTGGGAAACAATGTGTTGGACGTGTACGCCGCACCAGAGGATTGCCCGCTGTGTGAAGAAGAGTAGACGGCAATCTATAGCACAACTCACTATGTATACTTGGCACACCATTAAGTGCACACTATTGAAATGGCTCTGAGCATCATGGGAATTAACATCTGTGGTCATCAGTCCCCTAGAACTTAGAACTACGTAAACCTAACTAACCTAAGGACATCACAAACATCCAACCCCGAGACAGGATTCGAACATGCGACCGTAACGGTCACGCGGTTCCAGACTGAAGCGCCTAGAACCGCGCGGCCACACCGGCCGGCGCACACTATTGAACATGGGGCTCCGCGGTATACAACTCCTAGTGTTCCCATGTTAACTCAACGATACAGTCAACTAAGATTGCACTGGGCGTGCGATAACCGGGATTGGACCTGCATCAATAGAAACATGTCCTACCAACCGATCCCTTCGTCTAGTCAAGTTGTGCCACAAACTCCTCTTCTCCCCAATTCTATTGAATACCTCCTCATTAGTTGTGTGATCTACCCATCTAATCTTCAGATTTTTCTCTAACCACATTTCGAAAGCTTCTATTCTCTTCTTGTTCAAACTATTTATCGTCCATGTTTCACTTCCATACATAGCTACACTCCACACAAATACTTTCAGAAACGACTTCCTGACACTTAAATCTATACTCGATGTTAACAAATTTCTCTTCTTCAGAAACGCTTTCCTTGCCGTTGCCAGTCTACATTTTATATCCTCTCTACTTCGACCATCATCAGTTGTTTTGAGCCACAAATAGAAAAAAACTCATCTACTACTTTAAGTGTCTCATTTCCTAATTTAATTCCTTCAGCATCGCCTGATTTAGGTCGACTACATTCCATTAGCCTCGTTTTGCTTTTGTTGATGTTCATCTTATATCCTCGTTTCAAGACGCTGTCCATTCCGCTAAACTGTTCTTCCAGGTTCTTTGATGTCTCTGACAGAATTACAATGTCGTCGGCAAACCTCAAAGTTTTTATTTCTTCTTCATAGATTTTAATTCCTACTCAAAGTTTTTCTTTTGTTTCCTTTAGTGCTTGCTCAACATGTAGATGGAATAACATCGGGGATAGGTTGCAATTTCACTAATAACCTGGTTTAAATCTGGTACCTCAATTTGCCACAGCAACGGTGTTAAGATTTTCAGTTTTTTAATAAAATTTAATTCGGAACGAAAAATGATAATTTATAAAATTTACATTGGTTTGAAATATAGGGCTATTATACAAAATTGCAAAAGTGATCAGTGCTGTATTTATAACAACGCTGACAGAAAAGAACAACATAAACATTGCTGAGATAATGATGTACCTGTTGTCCTCTACTACTGATCCTTTCGTTTTTTGGGATCGAAGTAAAAGGCTTGTCATTTATAGCTCAAAAGTATTTATCGTTGGTAGCAAGTTCCGTGGCTTCTGAAAGACTGGTATCGTCTCTGAATGATCAACACATCATAGAACAAGTATTTATGAACAGAGTGGACAATATGTATTGGCAATTGGTTTAATTCTTTACTGACATTTTATATAGGTTCATTTAATTGTTCTTGGTAAATGGGCGTCGCGGGGTAGCTGCGTGGTCTTAGGCGTCTTGTCACGGTCCGCGCGGCTCCCTTCGTCGGAGGCTCGAGACCTCCCTCTGGCATGGGTGTGTGTGTCGTCCTTAGCGTAAGTTAGTTAAAGTTAGATTAAGTATTGTGAAAGCTTAGGGATCGATGACCTCAGCAGTTTGGTCCCATAAGACCTTACCACAAATTTCCAAATTTCCTGGTAAATGTTCTATTTTACCTATTATCTAAATGACTCATTTAACTTTTTTAAATAACATTTTTAGTTCTGTCAGCAAAAGAATCAGTTGTACTCAAATATCTGTTTGACAGCAAAACTTGTTTTTTATTCAAAAAATTAAAAATTTACATAAAGGCTTATTATCTGTTTGCGTTTCTATGAAATAATAAAAGAGAAAGAAAATTAATGGAACAGTAATAAATTAAAAGCTTAGCAATTCATTCAATGTTTACTACTAAAATAGAACGTAGCTGATCTACTGTTGCGTCTACGTAATACGCCTTTATCTACTTGTAACCCTCAGAGTCGGTCAACTTAACACGAAAAATACTCTCACCTCAGTTTTCATTCTTTAGCACTGACTATTCGCAATACCCAAGTAGTGGTACCATCCTCGACTAAAATATGATATTCGAGAAGAGTTTTGGAAAAATGGAATAATTTAGAGAATAATGGTGGTCTTTTATAATGTTCGAGCCCTCGTTGCTTATCCAGAAAATCCGCGAACGGTAGACGGTCGAAAGTTTTTGTTATTTACCAATTTTATTTGATATTTTGAATGTACGTATCTTGAAACGTATAATGCAAAAGCGTGAGTGAGTCTTAGAATTTTTATATCTTTGTTGGATGTCAACTTTTGTTACTGGAAATAATAACAATAAAAGATCGAAAATAGATTATTTCAGAAATTGATTATATTGAGCGGTTTTTACAGTCACGTTCAACTGGAGATTAAAAAAATTAGTATTAGCAAAAACCAGTTGCTTCAGCGATAACCGACATGCCTGATTCACAGGGGACTCCATGTGACCTTTATTAGTAATCGAAAGCACCTTGACAAGAGTGGACGACGTGAAATTTACTGCCGATCAGCTGCATCCTTTCATGGTTGTTGTCTTGCCCAATGGCGATGGCATTTTCCAGATCGACAACTGTTCGCGTCACAAGACATAAACCACGCTACATTCCTTTGAAGATTATTAGAGTCAACTCAGATTGATGGTGTGGCCACCAGATTCACCATACCGGCCAATGGACCTGGGACGCTATGGATACCAGATAAGCACTTACAAACCATGGTCCAGTTTTTACGGATATCCTGTGACCCATGCATGGAATTCTGACGCCGTATACTTCAGAAAATCTACCAAGGTCTTATCAGCCCAGGCTTAGGAAGGAAATGTGCACATCTTGTTAAAACACCTGAAACTACGGTGTGTGTACGAAGAGGCTGTTCCAGAAGCATGCACTTTCCATTAGAATCGTTTCTCACAGACTGGTTCAAGAAAGTTTACTATGCCCACAGAAAAGCCGAGTGAAGACGTTAAACTATTCTGAAATATTAGGTACGTCAAGATCGCTTGTTAATCTTTTTATTGATCACTTGTTTCGATAGATATATGTATTGTCATCATCAAATCTTGCAACACATTAATAGAAGTTCATTATCTCTATGAATTTGCAGGTGACACAGTGATGTTGCGTCGATTTACAATGAAAGGTAGCAAGGTACATCAGCATGTCAAACATAAACTACCACAAATATAAAACATACATTATGTTGTGTTGATGGCCTAGCGCACTCGTTCACTTAGCACCACAACGACGACTGAGCTGGTACGATATCATATTAACTCCGTCGTCGTTGTGATGTTAACTGAACGAGTGCGCTAAGACATTAGCACAACATCATGTTTATCTTGTCATATGTGGTATTTTATGTTGGACATGCTAATGGTCCTTTTTACCTTTTATAGTAAAACGACCAATGACTATGTGACTTGCAAGATCTTGAATTTCAGTAGCAAGTGGTTGCCAGTGGTATAAGACATCTACGTCTGGTGCCATATCCTTTTATCTAGGAGAACAGTTGCCGACGGTCTATGCACCCTCTACGTGTAAATAGCAATGGGTTCAAGTTTTTAACAATGCGATGTTGTGAGAGATTGTTTGCTTTTTTGTTGTGTGTTTTTTTATGGCCAAGTTGAGCTGCAGGGACCTTTACAGTACATTAAAAATATCGTTTTTTAGAACGCAGAAACCTACAGACTTGTCTCAATCCAGTGGGAACGCTAGAGAAGCTTACTTGCAGCCAGTGAGGTGTCTTCAATGTAATTTATCTGGGTATGACTTGCCGTGTGTTTAAGCTGTGTCAGCTAACTGTAGTATGTGTAGAAGGGTTGGTCACGAAGCACACCAGTTCACACACTCTCTTTAGGTATGATAAGGAGTAAAGATAAGTGTAGTTTAATTCTTTTTTTGTTCACTGTGTGTGCAGTTTCCTTCTTTTCTGGTATAACGGTAGACAGAGTTTGCATAAATACCAGACACACGAGCAGCGACTATGAATGAATCGTTGGAAGCTTTGAAGGGGCAGATAGCCGCGTTGTTACAAACTGCAACGCAACAAGGCAAGGAAATGAGGTATTGCGTAGGAGAATAGAGCAATTGGAAGCCGTTAGTGGGGGGTAGAGGGGGGGGGGGGGGGGACGGTGACAGAAGGGATTACTTGAGTAAGGGGAAAATAAAATCTTGTTGAGTGTACTCGCCCACTCATCGATCACGCATTAGCTGGCCTCGTACCGCCATTTTCGGGAAAAGCAGCCGAATGTGTATCTATGTTTATTAGTGATGTATAGGTTTTCGCCAGTTTGGGATGATAGACAGGAACGTCGTTCAATATGGCTACATTAATATTGGTGGGTAGCCACGAGACTCTCAGTAAGGCCCAAACGTTTCATGAACTGGCGCTATCGGAAGCAAAACAGCACGGGGTTCTTTAGGGAAAAACTCAACGGGCTATCGCAGAAACACGGCAAATCAATGGAATAATTCTACGACAGGATTAGGAAACTTAATCGCAAACGTACGAACTAATTGAGAATACGGAGGTCGATAGAGTGATTCGGCATGAAGCAGAGAATAAGGCTCTGGATATGTTTCTAATAGGTGGTTCTGCTGATATGTCAAGGGGGGTCAGAATAGAGAAGTGACTTATCTGCCGCCATTAGGAATGCTAAGCAACTGAAGGAGATCAATTCTGCTACATGGAGACAAAGCGATCGCGGTGTTTTTTCTCGTGAGATGAGGGTTTTCGATGGGGGAGCATGGGCCACATAAGGAAACAATGTCATCAGACCATATGTTATGAATGTGGGGAGGTGGGTGCCTCATCCGTCGAACGGCATTCCCAGTGGAACACGAGACTGTATTGCTACCTACGTCCTCAATTACGTGCTGGATGTATTCTAATCTCTATCTTCCTTTACAGTTTTTGCCCCCTACAGCTTCCTCTAGTACCGTCAAAGTATTTCCCTGACGTCTTAACAGACGCCCTATCATCCTGTTCCTTCTCCTGATCAGTGTTTTCCACATGTTCCTTTCCTCTCCGATTCTGTGCAGAATTTCTTCATACCTTACCTTACCAGTCCACCTAATTTTCAATATTCGCCTGCTGCACCGCAGCTCAAGTGTTTCGATTCTCTTCTGTTCCGGCTTTTCCACAGTCCATGTTTCACTACCATACGACGCTGTGCTCCAGATGTACATTCTCAGAAATTTCATCCTTAAATTAAGACCTTTATTTGATGCTAGCAGACTTATCCTGGCCAGGAATGCCCTTTTTGCCAGTGCTAGTCTGCTTTTGATGTCCTCCTTGCTCCGCCCGTCACTGGTTATTTTGCTGCTTAGATAGCAGAATCCCTTACTTCATCTACTTCGTGACCATCAAACCTGATGTTAAGTTTCTCTCCTTCTCATTTTAACACTTCTCATTATTTTCGTCTTTCTTCGATTTAGTCTCAATCCATATTCCGTACTCTTTAGATTCCTCACTCCATCCGAATCATGTAATTCTTCTTCACTTTCACTCAGGAGAGCAATATCATCAGCGAATCGGATCACTGATATTCCTCCACTTGAATTTTTATCCCACTCCTGAACTTCTTTTATTTCCATCACTGCTTCTTCTCTGAACGGATTGAACAATAGGGGGGAAAGATTACATCCCTGTCTTAAACCCCTTTTTAATCCGAGAACTTCGTTCATGGTCGTCCACTCTTATTATTCCCTCTTGGCTGTTGTACGAGTTGTATATTACCCTCTATTCACATACTTTACCCCTACATCTCGCATAATTTTACTTTGTCGAACGCTTTTTCCAGGTTGAGAAATACTATGGATGTATGTTGAGTTTCCTTCCCTTATCAGCCGCAACCTCAGATTTGCCTCTCTGGTGTTTTTACCTTTCCTCTAGCCAAACTGATGGTCATCTAGCACATCCTCAGTTTTGTTTTCCATTCTTCTGTATATTATTCTAGTCATCAACTTAGACGTGTGAGCTGTTAAGCTGATTATGCAATAATTCTCGCAAATTGTAAGCTCTTGCAGTCATCTGAACTGTGTGGATGATATGTCACCAGACACATACATTCTACACACAAACATGAGTAGTCTTTTTGTTGCCGATTCTCCCACTGATTTTAAATTTTAAAAAATTCTAGTGGAATGTTATCTATCTTTTCTGCCTCATTTGATCTTAAGTCCTCCAAAGCTGTCCTAAGTTATGATTCTAATGCTGAATCCCTTATTAGTTCCAAATCAAATCCTGTTTCTTCTTCTATAACATCGGACAAATCTTCCCCCGCATAGAGGCTTTCAACGCACTCTTTCCATCTATCCGCCCTCTCCTCTGCATTTAAGAGTGGAAATACCGTAGCGCTATTAATGTTACCACCATTGCTTTTAATGTCACCGAAGATTGTTTTGACTTTCCTGTATGCTAAATCAGTCCTTCCGACAATCATTTCTTTTTGATTTCTTCACATTTTTCATGCAGCCATTTCGTCTTAGCTTCCCTGCACTTCTATTAATTTCATTACTCGGCCACTTGTATTTCTGTACTCCCAAATCTTGGCAGTTGTCTTCTTTGTACTTAAGTTTTCCTTCCTAACTTTTGTGATTGCCCTTTTTAGAGTGTTCATTCCTCTTCAACTGTACTGTCTGCTAAGCTATTCCTTATTGCTGTAATTATAACCTTAGAGGAGTTTCCTGTCGTCTCTTAGTACTTCTGTATCCCACTTCTTGCGTATTGACTCGTCCTGATTAATCTCTCGAATTTCAGCCTACTCTTCATCACTACTGCACTGTGATTTGAATCTATATCTACTCCTTGATACGCCTTCCAATCCAGTATCTGGTTTCGGAATTTCCGTCTAACCTTGATGTAACCTAACTGAAATCTTCCCTGCCACTCTTTCCCCTACAACTAAACTCCAGTCAACCATTTTCGTGTCCCTTTACGTACTGTGTTACCCTTTCAATTTCCTCATACGCTTTCTCTGTTTCTTCATCTTCAGCTTGCTGCGTCGGCATGTATACCCGAACTATCGTTGTCAGTGTTGGTTTGCTGTTGATTCTTAGTAGAACAACGCTATCACTAAACTGTTCACTGTAACACACTCTTAGCCCCAACTTTCTATTCATAACGAATCCTATTCCCGTTATCCTATTTTCCGCTGCTGTTGATATTAACCTATACTCATCTGACCAGAATTCCTTATCTTCTTTCCATTTTACTTCACTGACCTCAACTATGAATTTCACTTTTCAGTTTTTCTAGCTTCCCTACCACATTCAAGCTTTGACATCCCACGCCACTACTTGTAGAATGTTATCCTTTTGTCAATTATCCAATTTTTTTCTCATAGTCACCTCCTACTTGGCAATCCTCTCACGGAGATCCGCATGGGGGACTATTCCGGAATATTTTGCCAACGGTGAGGTCACCATGACACTTTTTCAACTACAGGCCACATATACTACGGATAAACGTCATGTGTTTTTAATGCAATGGTTTCCGTTGCTTTCTGCATTCTCATGCTGTTGATCGTTGCTGATTCTTCCGCCTTTAGGTGCAATTTCCCACCCCTAGGACAAGAGAGTGCCCCGAAACTGTGCTCATTCCTCCGCCCTCTTTGACAAGGCGGTTGGCAGAATGAGGGTGGTTTTTTTATGCTGGAAATCCTCTTCCGCCAATGCGGAAATTTAAGTGGTGACTGGTTTCGAACCCAGGTCTGGGGACGTTTTGATTACTAATCAAAGACGCTACCCCTAGACCATAGTTCCAGAAAGCAAGTAGTACGGAATATAAAATATCTGGTAGGCGCAGGGCACCAATGTCGGTAGTCAGTCTGGATCTCTTGGGCAGAAAGGGACTGCACTCACCATGGTACAGGTTACGCCGCATAGGTGGTGATTACGTGAAGTCATTGGGGAGAAAACTGTTCAGTTTTAACATAGAAAATATATGTATTGCCACATTTTGGTAAGCTACGAGTGTAACACGATCACAAAGTTAACCGATAATGAAGGTAGTTCCCAGTAAACTGCAAATACAGGCACTAAAGAGCTATTCACGTTATACGATACCACAAGATACACGCCAGCTGCTCTGAGTGAGCGTGGGTATGGACCTACATAACGATATGTTGTAGAGGCATTGTAAACTAAAGAAGAATGGGATAAGTCACGCAGTTTTGTACGCATGAGTGTGGTGCGCGTGTGTGACATGGACCGAGATTTTTTGGTTCTGGTCAGTCTTGATAATTTTGGCATGGACGAAGTGCGTCTGCCGAAGGGTTTGTTAATCGCTAATTCGGATGTTTTTGAGGACGATGACATGGATGGCTTGAGTGAGAAGCTGTGTCGCAAGCAAACCGTCAATGCATGTGAATTACGTGAGAAAGTGAAATATTTACAGGGAAATAGTAGAGAGGCAATGGAAGCTTTGTTACTGCAGTTCATGGATTTGTTTAACCTGAATGGCCCGTTGCCAGTAATGACACTCAGCAGCAGGAACACCAATAGGGAATAATGCTACAGTGTACAAGAACCCATATCGAGTTACTAACCGGTAATGGAAGAACATATCGAGGATTAGCTAGTTGACAGAACTGTATGGATCACTCTGTAGTGGCATCTCTGTAGAAGCCGGCGCGCGTGTGTGCTGATGCCGTAAGCGGGAGGGAGGGGGGGGGGGGGTGGATCAGTGGATACGCTGTGGAAAATTTAGCAGTACAGAGGGGTCCAAAAAAATGTATCCACTGATTAAAAGTCCGTAACTGGCAAACTAATTGAAGGAGTTGTCTGATCTTTGGTAGTGTAATAATTTGTAGTTCCGGCAATCGCCACACAAACGTTGTATTGCGTTGTTTTGTTTTGTCAGATGACAGTCACCAGATAGACAGTGTTTTGTTCGTAGTTGCACCTACTTACTCGAGTAAACATGGCTGGCGCATGGCTTACATTCGCTGAAAGGAAGTCAGTTTTGAAGTGGTATTTTATGTACGAAAACATTAATGAGGTTCAACGGCAATGGCAAAATGAGTATCAAACAGAGAAACCGACACGTTTAACGATTCGTCGCATTCAAGACAAATTTGAAGCCTAAGGCTGTGTTACAGATGTACACAAACAACGATCTGGACGACCAGTAACAGTAACAAGTCTAGCTAACTCCCAGTGATATAACAATTCACTCGCTCACCACAGAAATCTGTGAGACAGTGTGCCCGTGACTGGAGTGAGTCGCTCAAGTGTTCGGCGAATTTTGAAGACAGCAAAGTGGAAGTGCTACATCCCACGAATGTTACACGAAATGAACAAGGACGACCCAGATCGCAGAATGGAGTACTGAGAGTGGTTTACTAAGATGGTGCGCAACGATGAAGAGTTTGCAGAGATGATTGTGTGGTCTGATGAGGCACAGTTCAAACTCAACGGTACAGTAAATCGCCACAATTGCATCTACTGGGCCACCGAAAATCCGAACGCCCATGTAGACAAAACCGTGAATTTTCCAGGAGTAAATGTGTGGTGTGGGTTGTCTTACCGGCGCTCGATTGGGCCATTCTTCTTTGACGGCACAGTTACCGTTGAGGTGTACCTTCAGAAGCTTAAGACATCCATTTTACCTGCCATCCGAGACTTGTATGGAGACAGAAAAGTTTCCTTTCAACAAGATCATGCCCCAGCCCACTATCAAAATCGTGTTAGGGCGTATCTCGACGAAAATCTACCAGGAAGATGGATAGGTCGTAGAGGTACTGTGGAGTATCCACCACGTTCCACAGACCTAACTCCTCTGGACTTTTACCTGTGGGGAACACTAAAGGACGTCGTTTATCGACAAAAGCCACGCACATTGGATGAATTTCGAGAATCCATCGTACATTCAAGTGCAAATACCCAACTGAACTCGTTGCAGTCAGTAGTTCGTGCTGCAGTTCAGCGGCATCGTTTGTGTGTGGATGTTAGTAGCGACCATTTCGAACACCTACAGTGATATCTTTAAGTTGGACTTTAAGCTACACTTTCACCAAAAATGAGACAATTCCGTCAATTAGTTTGCAAGTTATGGACTTTTATACAGTGAATACATTTTTGAACCCCTCTGTATAACTTTTTATGTCTTCAGTTCTTCATGAGGCAGCCACACCTCTCCTCATGAGCTCTGGACGGTGCAGCTGGAGTCGCCCGCTAGGACAGCGCCTGGAGGAACGACACGCCAGGTGGTTGTACCGCTGCTCTTCGCTCTGTGGTGGCGGAGGCGGCTGTGCACTGGTTTAGACCGGCACCCCTCGGGCAGGCGGCGAAGCGCAGCTAGCGTTGTGACGCTGAGTCCCTCCCTGCGTCTCAGCATTGGCGGCAGCAGGCATGTCAGCAGGCTGGTGTGGCTTCGGCTCCAAGTACTGTGAGTCGGGTCTCGAACTGGAGACTACTGCTGGCGCTGCCCAGTCATCTCGCAGTTCGGCGGTGCTGCGGCGTCCTGGTGAGGCTACTCGGCGATAACCAAGTTCCCGAATCGAATGATGTGCTCTCCTCAAATTCAGCCTCTTTTTATGCTCCGTTACTGCCCATTTGTTCCTCTAATATCTAGTGCCTAGTCACGTCGCCCAAAAAAAAGAGACTGGTTCAAGTGTGATGGCAATAGAATGCTTACTACAGAGTTCTTTGTTGCCCTGGCCAGTTTACTGCTGCGCTCAGCTATTCTTGCTTCGCAACTCAGCCTTCGTGGAGTCGTAGTGCCTGCTCCGTTCACAGCCACCGTCTACTGTCATAGTGTAAGGTCTATAGACGGTCTAAAATAGACCTAAATTGGTAACCTCATAAGAAAAGAAGTTTCTTGCGGTCATGAAAGTTCATGTGCATCTTCACGTATTAAAAAACTGCTTTATTACAGGAAAAGTGTTGTCAAAATTACTTACACTAAAGATTTAAAACTTTTACGTAAAATACTGGGTTGTGCCACTACACTGCTTCCCTCAATGGAGAAGACTAGGTCTCTTGGGGCTTGCTTCAGCCCTACTCTACTTTAATTACAATTATACTCTTTATCTTCGCAGTTACCCCAACCGCCGGCCGCGGTGGTCTCGCGGTTCTAGGCGCTCAGTCCGGAGCCGCGCGACAGCTACGGTCGCAGGTTCGAATCCTGCCTCAGGATTGGATGTGTGTGATGTCTTTAGGTTAGTTAGGTTTAAGTAGTTCTAACTTCTAGGGGACTGATGACCACAGATGTTAAGTCCCATAGTGCTCAGAGCCATTTGAACCATTTACCGCAACTTGTGTATTCCTAACTATTGCATAAGTAATACATCAAATAAGTTGAACCGTCTGTCATCTCTTGCATTGGGAATCCAGTCTACCGGGACTCATATTACCCCTAGATTCGGTTTCCTCACGCTACATTGCCTTAAAAAAAAAAAAAAAAAAAAAAAAAAAAAAAAAAAAAAAAAAAAAAAAACTGGGCAGAGCAAAAACAAACATCACGATAGTGCTAGGAATTGCGACACTTAAAATCATTGTTAGTTGACATAGTTGACATCTCCTATCTACAGCATGCTCTGTGGCATTTGTCTCTGCTTGGACTGCTGTTATTGGCTTTAGTATTGGTCCAGATCTGGCTCCCAGGTACATTTCTTCAATATTGCACCTCTAACATCTATCCGTCCCACTTTTACTTCCCTGAGCTCGTGCGGAACTACTTCAGGCACTTGTTGCATCTGCTCCTTTAATCATGCACACGCCCCAAGCAGGTTTCCGTGTTCCTTTCAGTCCTCTCACTGCTCCCTACTACTAATCGCCAATTTTTGCAACTCTGAAAATAGTTCTTCCAGCCTTCTGCTTTTATTTCGTATCCCCCGTGCATTAAAAACTAAACTTAAAGACTATTTATGGCTAGAAAATAGCACTTCTCACTCTATGGAAAGCAACGCTCCACCATCTAGGTGGTGCAAAAAATGGTTCAAATGGCTCTAAGCACTATAGGACTTAACTTCTGAAGTCATCAGTCCCCTAGACTTAGAACTTCTTAAACCTAACTAACCTAAGGACATCACACAGATCCATGCCCAAGGCAGGATTCGAACCTGCGACCGTAGAAGCAGCACGGTTCCGGACTGAAGCGCCTAGAACTGCTCGGTCACAGTGGCCGGCCACGTGGCGCACTTTCAGTCCCGTTACTCCGACCCTGACGAAGAGGTACAGTACTACCAAAACTAGCAGTCTTCTTCTCCTTCGCTTGGCACCCTGAAGACAGGGATCCATATCATCTCCCCTCCCTCCCCTAAGAAGCCTGAACAGCGATCATCTTATTGTTCTACTGATAAGACTGTCACAAATAGATACACAGTTCTGCCCCTACTACGATCAACATTACGTCCTACACTACACATACAAATAAACTGTACAAAATCGATACACGTAATTACTCCCTTGACCGTAATGTATAACAAATCTCAGTAATCAAGGCTTTCCCGTTGCTCACTTTTCGGTTCACTTTTTCCTCTTAATATCCTCCCTTGCCCTTACAAGAACTTCTCGTGAATAACCTCTGGCGCACCCTTGAATGGTCACAGACGTCCTGCACGCAGAGACGTCGTCCTTGTTGACAACTGCAGCTTCTCATTCACCGATGACGTAGTTTCAGTTACTAGTTACGAACCCCGGTACCGTATTAAAAGCTTCTTTGTCTTTCCTTTCAGTGTACATGGACTCGACAATATCACCCATTGGCCCACCTTTTACTGAAGTAACATCCCCGCGCGCCTCATAACCTCTTCCTATTTCTCCAAAGCGTTCGTATTTGCTCTTTGTACCCTGTTCCACACCTCCTTTACTTTTATTGCAACATTACGGACCGCTTCTCCGTTTCTGCCACTCTTCTGGTCAGTCACAGCGAAAGGTAACGGCATCTTTTTGCCATACACTATCTCGAATGGTGATAACCCCGTGTTACTATGTGCTTTAGAGTTACGACGTATACGCATTTACGATAAAAGCTAGTTATATAGGCCAGTTTGTATGATTTGAAACCACGTACCGACTATGCATTGCCGGCCTTTGTGACCGAGCGGTTCTAGGCGCTTCAGTCCGGAATCACGCGACTGTTACGGTCGCAGATTCGAATCCTGCCTCGGACATGGATGTGTGTGCTGTCCTTAGGTTAGTTAGGTTTAAGTAGTTCTAAGTCTAGGGGACTGATGACGTCCGATGGTAAGTCCCATAGTGCTTAGAGCGATTTGAACCATTTTTGACTATGCATTTTCCCAATTGTTCTATGAAATCTCTCTGTCCTTCCAGCGTTGTGGTGTGGCTACTCAGCGATTACCAAGTCTCCAAATCAAATGACATCCTGTCCTCAAACTCAGCCTCATTTATACTCTGTCACTGCTCATTTGTTTCTCCAAAAGCTGGTGTCTAGTCAAGTCGTCCATAACAGAGACTCACTTCAGTGTGGTGGCAATAGAATGCTTATTACATCGATCTTTGCTGCTTGGGTTAGTTTACCACTGTGTTTAGGTTCAAAAATGGCTCTGAGCACTATGGGACTCAACTGCTGAGGTCATTAGTCCCCTAGAACTTAGAACTAGTTAAACCTAACTAACCTAAGGACATCACAAACATCCATGCCCGAGGCAGGATTCGAACCTGCGACCGTAGCGGTCTTGCGGTTCCAGACTGCAGCGCCTTTAACCGCACGGCCACTTCGGCCGGCTGTGTGTTTAGGTATCCTCATTTCACAACTCTCTTGTACATCTGTTATTGTGCCCTACACGCTGACATAGCTTGGGTAACGGCCAGCGCTGTTAACGCAATGTTTTGTGGCAGACTCCATGCTATTTTGAGTCAATTTCATTAAAGATTTAATACTTTTTCCTAAAATACTAGGTAGTGTCAGTACATTATTAGTATAGTCCATGGAGAACACCTGTAATTTTGGTCCCGAAAAAATCACTAGAAGGCACTAAATTACAGATTTTGCTGTGACTACTCACAGATCAGTGCACGAACGATCACCGGTGCTTATCCAATACCAAACGTAACACAGACTCTCGAGAACTGGGATCCGAGTAACTATTTCTCCACAATTGATTTAAAGAGTCGATATTATCAAATAGAAGTAGCACTAGAGGATCGACCAAAGACAACTTTTTCCGTTTTTAGGGTCATTTAAAATATTCTCAACTGCCATTCGGACTCATGAATGCTCTCGCCTCCTTTCAGATATTATTTGATAGTATTCGTAAGGGGCTGAAACAAAAAAAAATTGATGATCTATTTGAATGACATAACAGTGTTTTCAGAGATCACGCAAGAGCGTCTGTGACCGTAGGAGAAAGTATTCAAACGACTGAGAATAGCATGACGCTAAGCATCGGGAAATGTCATTTTGCAACAATGGAAGTAAATTGTATTGGGCATATATTTAGTAAGAAATGTGTGAGAACAAATCCATGTTTGTTCTCAGCAGTTCAGAATTTTTCGCCAATGAAGACAGTTAAAGACTTGCAAAGATTCATTGGTCACTGTAATTATTATCATCGATTTGTTAAGGACTTTGCTGAACCTTTGAATCGTTTGTTAGAGAAAGGAGCAAAATTTGAAAGGTCTACCAAATGTCATACGGCGTTCGATATCTTAAAGCGAGGATTGACATTGTACTCAGTTCTGATATTTCCTGATTTTGAAAAAGAATTTATTCTGTTTTGGGAGGCAAATAATATGGCTCTGAGGGTTATTCTAGGGCATAATATAGATGGTAATGAGTTTGTAGCATACACATCTCGACAGTTGAGCAAAGCAGAGCAAAATTATTCTACTACTGAGAAGGAGAAGCTAGCAGTAATGTGTCGTAATACATACTTCTGCAGTTATTTATGTGGCCAAAAGTTGAAGACAGTGACGGATCATGCTGCTATTAAATGGTTATTAGGAGTGAAGGTCCCTTGCAGTAGATAACAAGGTGGATACTCCATCTGAGTGAATTTGACTACAGTTAATACCCAAGCCAGGGAAAAGGTGTGCTAACGGCAACAGTGTGAGCAGACAAATAGCGGTTACACAGATACTGGGCATGAGCGTTGCCAAATGGCAAAAGGCTTAAGCTAATGATGCTGAATGTCAATGATTCAAGTCGCAATATCAGTTTGTCATGCACGACCGCTTGCTGTGCAGAACAAGGTACTGTGGAAATGATGACTGGGTATTGTGTGATGTCCTTAGGTTAGTTAGGTTCAAGTAGTTCTAAGTTCTAGGGGACTGATGACCATAGATGTTAAGTCCCATAGTGCTCAGAGCCATTTGAACCAACTGTGAAAAACGAGTGGTTATACTGGCAATTTTCCGGAACGGCGTCTTAGCACAAGAACATGATCCTATGCTATACTGGCTCGAGAAGCCACTAGATTTGTTGCTTATCCAGAAAATAACTTTCCTAAATAATGCGCTGAATCTAAACATTCTACACTCACTAGACAAACTAGTAGCGATGCAAAAAGAGAGAATTACAGCTGAATAAATGTTTAATGCAAATAGGAATACAGTGATAGACAACTACATAGTACTTAGAGAGAAGGTCAGCGTTGGCCGTAATATTGATCATTTATTGACTGCAAAATCGATTTTCAATCACAAAGTGATCATCTTCAGTGCTGTGGTGTACAAATTAAACTCATAGGCACTGGTGTCAAGTTGTTATCAGTAACTAAAGCTTATGAAACGATCACAATAACTCACTCTATGGAGTCGCCAATCAACTACATAGTATCATGACTATCAGCGTGACACCTACCACCACTGTAATGGTTCTGACTGCGATTTGTATAACCTACCTGTGTTTTAAATGAAAGTCAGTGCACTGCTCAGATTTACCTATCCATCAATTACCCATTGCTTGGTTTGTAAATAAAACCCAGAGGTAGTAAGGGAATTTCGTGTAAACTAATAGATGAACTTATAAGTATATGAATAATTGTGTTTGCGTGTAAGAAATGACTTCTGCAAAGACCTATGTTATCATTTCGATATACCAAAGTTGAAAATCACTTAAACTGCATGCACGGTAATGGAAGAATAACTGAAGGTATTTAATATAAAACTACTGGCGCAAAATATGTAGGATGAGGTTATTACGTGTCCTCCAAACCGAAAAATATCCCAGTCCTGGCACCAGATATAAGAGTCTGGTCCCAGGCTACTGCAGTCGTCAGGCTAGGCGGGATACGGTTGCCAGGTTCTAGTTACACTTGAGAGCGTCAAGAAAACATAATTGAATATAACACACTTATTGGGCATTAAGGAAGTACTCTCTTCCAAAGCGCAGCACTCTTGACTGGACCAGCAGAGCAGCGCCTCGTCAGCAGCAGAGGCCGGCATGGGCTCGACTTCCACGGCGAAGCGTCAGTTGGCGGTTGCTGCACCGTGGACAGCCTTTGGCCCGTGCACTCTGGTGGTCTCCAGCTCTGCCGCTCCATCAGTGTTCCCTCGCAAGTTGGCAGTGCACCAGGCAGCAGCCGCCACCTTCCAGCTCGACTCGTGTTTCCATACACGACTGAAGACAGCTAGGCATGTCGAGGGTCAACCTCTACAGCGTCTCCTGCATCTGACACGAGCGCAGAGACAACGCACTGGGCAGTCGGCAATCAGCAATCAACAATGAGCAATTTCTTAACAAGGGTGAAGTATTTATGTTGGCCCTTTCCGTGAACTCTGCGCTGGCAGGGATGGCTGTGGCGTCGTGAGAGCCTGGAAGTATAGGAGAAAACACTCCACATTTGCAGAATACCTAAGAGAGCACAACCTCTGAAACAGAAGACATGAAAATGATTAGAACAAGCAATAAAAAAACCACTCTACAACACTGCAAGAAAATTAAAATGTAGAAGAACCAAATCAGAAATGAAATTCTTGTAGAATGATTAAGTGTGTATAACAAATAACTCATTATTCACATAAATAAATAAAACAGGAGACTCACACTGCAACAGACGATTATTATCATAATAATTCCAGCCAGCCGCATTCTCCTCCACAAAACATGTAAAGCAGAACTCAAATTACCTGCATACCAAAACTTTCGACCACTTTCTGACAGCTATCACATTCACATTCAACTTTGTGCAAGTCGCCCTGCCTGACCACGTATACGAGAGAGAGAGAGAGAAGCAAAGGCAGATGTGAAAAGAACATAAATGAACATACGTTAGTTTTCAGAACATACTTAGTTACGTTGGTAACATGTACATAAACAAACAAAACAGGAAGAGACATAAAGTAGTTACGAGTTTAAATCACAGTTTTCCGTAGAATAGCTACAGCTGTCGACAGAAGAATAATGGTGCTCCACAGAAATTAGTACAAAGAACTTGAAAATTGTGAGGAAAAAAGCTCGTCACGTGAAAACATGCTTAAATGCCGTAAGTGAAGTTACAGTGCGACCTTCAACATATGAACTGATTAGAGGAAACGCAGATGCCAGCCAAAAACTCGAATAACTGTAAGTAATCACTTATTTATGTAAAAAAATAAGACTTGAAATGTTTTATAATCTACAAATATTGCATATCAAAACAGAACTGTGTCATTCCATATTCCACTGAACATACATTACAATAAAAGGCTAAACACGTCTGGAACAAATAAAAAACATTGAAGGTGTTTTATATTTTCAAAAGCAAAATTATCTTACTTTGTTTATCCACCTGACAGATCAACATTTCGTAAGTTGCTTAAAGAAACGAGAACGTACATGAGAGTGACCCAAACATCGTTAGCGAGTGACTGAACCACTTGCGGCAGTGCGGTGCGGTGCGGTGCTACTTTACTGAAATGCAATTCTCAGCCGGAAAAGGCTATGGAAAAAAAAAACTGTGCACTTCGTCGCACTAATAGTTGTTTTGTTGTTGGAAGGTCAATAATAGTTAAATGAAAGTATTTATATGTGAAATATTTCACTCTATTACGCTAACCTTGCATACACCAGTTACTACCAAGCCTTACTCTAAGCTGTACAGAGTCTGAAAAGCCCACACGCACACATCATTCATAATCATAGTCACTTTATGATAATTATTATTTATCCTTCACAGAAAGTTTACGAACGGATTTTTTTCTTTTCGAGTAGCTCGCTCAAATGTTGTTATAATCAGTCTCATGTAACAAAATGTTCACGTTCGCGAGAAAGCAACAAGCCACGCGGACTTTAGTTATTTGAAATGTCACCAAAAGTTCTGAATCTCACACCGTGTATTAAATCGAACTATCTTTCACACTTTACAGTAATTCTCAAAAATTTTGATACCGGAATATCACAATATTAATAATTTTCATCGGAGCATATATCAATAGCTCTGATGACTGTGAGATCCAGCAGCGACTCTCCTTATCTCTCTACACAAAAGAAGTTTCTAGTTAGAAAATACGCGCGAATATGCTGTTTGTGATTTGGCAGAAAAACTTCACATCCAATCGGAAAGCAGCATCAAACCCGCACAAATCCACGCGTATATACAGAACCAATCTAAATTTGTCACTGAATCAGAGCAGTAAATTAACATAAATAAATGTTGAAAACCCACAAATATGTAATTAACTCCCTGCTTTAACGAAATCATAATCTCATTTACCAGCACCATAAACTGACTAAACAGTTTACAACAAACCCTCTGGTACGAATGAAAAACACGTCATTCTCGAACATTCCTCACAAGACCAATTACTTCAGTGCCTAGTATGAATACACTAACATAAAACATTTTATTTCACATTCACACCTTCATTCACTCTCCTAACTAAGCACAATTATGATATTAATTAATAAACAAAATTAAGTAAACGGAACTGCAACAAACAGTGTCCGTCAGCTAGTGACATCTGCCAGATAGCATAGAAACTACACACACACGAGCATCTGACGCCACCTGTCCTGTGAGTGGCTCACACTGCATGCCTGTTCACTGCCGTTATGTGCGATCTCAATAGGCACAACTATCAGTTTTACTTCAGTGTACTTGCAAGCATGGAAGAAACTGCAAAGATTAGAGTGATGTATAAAATACTAGAAACTGACTTTCGAAAGAATAGACGAGGCTAACATAAATTCGTTTCCTGGAAATAGCTTAGAGATCTGACCAGAAAGTAACTGCCGATTTCATGAAGAGCGTGTTATATGGTGGGAATAGAAAGGTCGTTACACCGGTTCACGCTGCAGGTAAGCGTGCAAGAGCTGCGACAGCAAGAAAGCCACACTGATTTTTGTTCACTTATGTTAATCATTCAGAAAGATGGCTGCGATTGGACATCCCGCAAATGTGATATCCGTTCTGTAATTTGGATTTGTAAAAGAAAAAAATAACTGAAACATGCTGAAGTCACTGCGAAATATGTTCTGTATGCTAACCGATTGTGATGCATAACAGTGTTGAGTGTCAGTGCTGACGTTTGTTTAACACTAGAGAGTAAAACTTTGCCAATCGATCTGAGTGAAAACCCTTAGAGGTTCTGGTCATATGTAAAATCTGTAAGTGGGTCAAAATCATCTATACATTCACTCAGTGACCACACTGGCGTCGAAACGGAAGATGACAGAGAGAAGGGCGAGTACTGAATTTGGTCTTTCAAAATTCTTTCACCGCGGAAGATCCTAACACGGTTCGTGCTGTCAATCGTCGTACGAACGTAAAAATGGCAGATATTGAGATAACCGATGGTGGAACAGAAAAACATCTACAACCGCTTAGTAGTGGAAAAGTGACAGAACCAGATGAGATACCTATATGATTCTATAAGGCTTATGCGAAAGAACTTGCTCCCCTTCTAGCAATAATTTATCGTAGATCGCTTGAGCATCGAAGAGTACCTAGCGACTCGAAGAAAGCGCAGGTCATTCCTGTTTTTAAGAAGGGCCTTAGAGCAGATGAACACAATTATACGAGGTGCGACAATAAAGTATTGAGACTGATGTGAAAAAAAAATGTTGCTTACCGTTTTATTCAAGTTTAGTGTTGTCTCTTTCAAAGTAGTTCCCTTCTTATTGCACACACTTTTTCCAACACTTCTGCCATTGATGGTAACATTTATGGAACTCATCTTCTGTAATATCCTCCAAGACCCTCGTCACAGCTTTTTGGAAATTTTGTGTTTTTTGAAAATGATGTCCCTTGACCGCCGTTTTAACTCTTGGAAATAGAAAAAAGTCGCACGCAACGATGTCTGGTGAATAAAGTGGCTGTGGTAGTACTGAAATTTGTTTTGAGGTTAAAAATTGCTGTACTGACAGAGCAGTATGGGATGGCGCCTTATCGTGATGCAGAATCCAATTGTCAGCAATGTTGGCACGGACACGAAGAAGTCTTTTAGGAAGTCTTTCTAAAATTTCTTTGTAGTAATATTGGTTAACTTTTTGTCCAGGAGGCACCCACTCTTTATGAACAGTTCCCTTGGAATCAAAGAAGCACACAAGCATGCATTTCACTTTTAACTTGGACATGCGAGCTTTTTTTGGTGTGGGTGATCCCTTTGAGCACCATTGCAAACTTTGGCGTTTTGTCTTCGGATCGTACTAAAAAAAAAAAAAAAAAAAAAACTTTCATCACGAGTGATAACACGGCTCAACAATTCTGGTTTGATTTCCGTTTGCTCTAACAGATCGGCTGCCACATTTTTCCGTGTTTCTCGCTGTTGAGGAGTGAGATTTTTGGGAACAATTTTTGCAAAAATCTTTCTCATACCAAGATCATCACTTATTATTAGACGAACCGTTTCTCGATTGTTGTTCAGTTCTTCTGCAATCATTTTCACAGATAATCTTCGATCAGATCGTACGAATTCACGCACTCTGGCCAAGTTGACATCCGTCCGTGAGGTTGATAGTCGTCCACAGCGGTCTTCATCTTCAACATTCGTTCTGCTTTCACTAAACATTTTATGCCAACGAAAAACTTGAGCTCTTGACATAACCTCCTCTCCAAAAACCTTCTGGAGCCTACCGTAAGTTGTCGTCGCGTTTTCACCCAATTTAACATAAAAAGAAATGGCATACCGTTGCAATTCCATTTCCGTGATGAGATACACAAACATGTGCTAACTTGTTACAGCACAACTCACGACTGAGCAGTGGCATCGAACCGGCCGGAGTGGCTGAGCGGTTCTAAGCGTTAAAGTCTGGAGCTGTGCGACGGCTACGATCGTAGGTTCGACTCCTGCCTCGGGCATGGATGTTTGTGATGTCCTTAGGTTAGTTAAGTTTAAGTAGTTCTAAGTTGTAAGGGACTGATGACCTCAGAAATCAAGTCCCATAGTGCTCAGAGCCATTTGAACCATTTTTTAGTGGCATCATGTGCCGCTTGGACTAGAAGCAGCTTATAGACCAAGGTCAAAGATATTGTGCCTATGCAAGCCTGCAGGGTTGCCACATCTTGCACAGAAAACCAGTCTCATTACTTTATTGCCGCACATCACAGACCTATATCATTGACATCAATCCGTTGTAGAATTATGGAACATGTTTTATGCTAAAAAATCATTACGTTCTTGGAGAAGGAAAAATATCCTCTATAAAAATCAATATTGATTCCGCAAACAGAGATCCTGCGAAACTTAGCTCGCTCTGTTCCTCCATGAGATCCACAGTGCCGTAGACAATGGTGCTGAGGTTGATGCAATTTTCCTTGACTTCAGGAAGGCATTTGACACCATTTAGTGAAAAAATACGAGCTCATCGAGTATCGGAGCAGATTTGCGACTAGATTCAAGACTTCCTTGGAGACAGAAATCAGCATGTCTCTTAACGGAACAAAATCGACAGATGTAAAGGTAATTTCCGGTGTACCCCAAGGAAGTATATATATAATATATATATATATATATATATATATATATATATATATATATATATATATGCGGTCGTTTATAACAAAGCAGCAAAACTAGAAGGTATCAACGATTTGCAGAATGAGCTCCAGAGAATTGATGAATGGTGCAGGCTCTGGCAGTTGACCCCCAACGTAAATAAATGTAACATATTGTGCTTAGATAGGAAAAGAAATCCACTACCGTACAGCTACACTATTGACGACAAACAGCTGGAGACAGTATCTGCCGTAAAATATCTAGGAGAACTATCCAGAGTGACATTAAGTGGAATGATCATATAAAACAAAGAGTGGGAAAAACAGGTACCAGACGCAGATTAATAGGAAGAATCTTTAGGAAATGTAACTCTTCCACTAGGGAAGTGTTTTATTCTTGTTCGACCCATTTTTGGGATTGCTCATCTATCTGGGATTCCCTATCAGATAGAGCTTATAGAAGAGACAAGGAATATACAACGAAAAGTGTCACGTTTCGCCATGAGATCGTTTAGCCGGCACGAGAACATTACAGAGATGCTCAACAAACTTCTTTAGCATACATTACAAGAGGCGTTGTGTGTCACGGAGAGATTTACTACAGAAATTTCGAGAGAGCACTTTCCAGGAAGAACTGGACAACCTATTACTTCGCCCGTCTCGCAGAATGACCAAGAGGAGAAAATTCGATAAATTAGAGCCAATACAGAGGCTTACCGACAATCATTCTTCCCACGCGCTATTCACCAGTGGAACAGGGTTGGAGGGCTCAGTTAGTGGTATAGAAACTACCCTCCGTCACACGCCATTACATGGCTTGCAGAGCATGATGAAAAAAAAAACATACAGAAAAAGAAAAAAAGGCAATTGTTCTAGGCGATAACACAAGTGACCAAGAGTCTGTGATCAAGAACAAACTGACACAAAAAACTAGCGAAAAAATCGTGTAAGCATATCTAACATGTCGGAGTACTTTCTGCTGGTTTCTCGGAGTGTTCAACTAGAGCGCCTTAGGTTCTGCACTTTTGTGTTCGGAAACTACTTTTTGACGTACCATACTATGACTGAATTTCTGGACTTTCTCTTTCTTTACATAGATTTAAACTATCTATATATCCATAGTATTATCGGCTATTGCCCATCCCTATTATAGCCAAGACCAGTTGTTGGTCTTATTTGAGCTCAGTAGTTGTTTTGTTAGTCAAAAAATGGTTCAGATGGTTCTGAGCACTATGGGACTTAACATATGAGGTCATCAGTCCCATAGAACTTAGAACTACTTAAATATAAGGAACCTAAGGACATCACACACATCCATGGCCGAGACAGGGTTCGAATCTGTGACCGTAGCGGTCGCGCGGTTCCAGACTGAAGCGCCTAGAATCGCTCGCCCACAACGGCCGCCTTTTTGTTAATCAGTTCAGTTCTTACTTGCAGCTGAATTTAATGTAAGTGATACCGTTTATTGTTTTTGTGCTATGTGCTGTTGGATAGTTTCTATTTATGGATAAGTTTGTAACAAGCAAGAAGAGGAAAATCGATTACTTTTCATCAGGTAGCATTATGTTAAGTTAAAAATATGTACGCACTACTGTAATAGCCTAATTGCCGGTTTATAGAAGTTCAATGTTAGCACTGGATACGTTATTTGGTGTTTGGTAGCACTTGTGATGAGGCTGGTGGAACTTTAGGGTTGCAATATTTCAGTAGTTCACAAGGCAGCGAAGCGGTAAGAATAATTACAAATAACATTAAACTGAAATCAGTGCATAATAATACACTTCGATTTGTCTGTGTCGCCCAAAAATCGCATTGTTCAACAAAAATATCGCCCAAACAATGATAGTTGCATTTCTTTAAAATGTGCTCAATATTCTATCAGTAGTAGCACAAACGGCTAAATATCGCCCAATCTGGGTGGCAGTCAGTTTTCATAACCAGTTCCTATACCGAACAATGGGAAGGGGTTTGTGGAGAGCCCAAGTGGTACGGAATGACAAAACATTCTATGGTTCGTTGGTTTCCAAACGATTTTCTCAGCAGGGTGCTTGAATTCGTGCGAGCCGATTGCGCTCTGCATCCTTCTCTCCCCCTTTTGCCCAAAATTTATCGACGCTCTTGTTATACTGCAATAACTGAAGCCAACATTTCCATGCACAATTAAATCTTAAAACATACATGCATTCATGCACTACGAAATGACTAAACATTCACAAAAGTAAATCATGCGACGTCAGAAACGCCTCTTGAACGGAATCGTAGCCACTGACGAAGTATAGCTTTCCTACACTAACGCATAAACAGTAATAAACGATGTGGCGGCATACCATCTCAGGCAACAAACAAAAGAAACCACTGAAAACTCTTTCAGTGAGAAAGGTTTTTTTTGGGAATCTAAAGAAATAGTGTTCTTAGATTTAAAGAAATAAGGAAGGGCATAAATTCTGAATCCTGCCGTGAGACGCTAAGGGAAATGGGAAAAAAGAAAAACATCGGTGTAGCGTAACTACCGGTGCTGTGCTTCTCTAAGACACCGCTTGTCTACACTCTGAACGTCTAAGACAAGATCACCGTGCCCGTTGAAATTAAATGCTTTTACATCCACCATACAACAAAGAGGGAGGTTGTGCAAAGTTGAGGAAGAGGGCTTAATGGGGACTCGGCTCCGATCTTCGCCCCGTCATCCTGATTTAGGTTTCCCCAGAATTTCCTAAATGACATAAGACAAATCCTGCGATGATTCCTTTGAAAAGGACACTGCCGATATCCCTATCCAATCGTAACGTAAGATACGTCTCCACTGTCCTCGTCGGTGGCGAGATTTTACGCCCTAATCTTCTTTCCGTGGCATGGCATTCAACTGTTTGACCCCGACGAACAACTTTCAGCTGCTGTTACGGACTGGCTACAGTATCAAATGAATTTTATGCCAAATCGTTAAGAAATATGATGTACGCTTGAAAACGAACAGTTATAATGTGTTGAAGTAATGCAAATAAATCTGTTGACACTGCTCTATAATAAGTAATTTATAAATGTCTAAAAGCGCGTAAAAGTAGGAAAGAAATGACAAAAGGGAGAGAGGCTGTTATCTTTAACCCGCGATATGTAATAACCATTTAATTGATTTAGTCAAAAAAGCTGCTTCCAACATATGAGTGGTTTGACAATAGGACAAAGATTAATCAAATTTATAAGATTTGAAGATGGCTTGGTATTGTGAAAAAGAAAGTAAATAAACAATGTGTTATAAGAACTGAACAAGAGCTGTGAGGAGTGTGGAACGAAAATAAATGTGACGAACACAAAGACAGTGATTGTTACTCGGAAGTCAGATAAGGCTGATTGCTTGTGAAGAATTGGTGGAACAAGTTGTAAATTCAGGCAACTGTTATCCAAAATACTGAGTAACGTGACGTGTAAGGTAATAAAAAACCAGAACAGCTGTTGCAAAGGAAAGGTTTTATTGAAGAAGAAGTATATTTTATCGGCCTTAAATTATGAGTTAAGGAAAATATTAGAGAAGATTTTTGTATATAGTGTTGCCATTCATGCTGCAGAACCATGGAAACTGCAGCAAATAGATAATTTTAGGATGTGGATCTGGAGTCGAACAGAAAGTGTGAAATGGACGAACAAAACAACGAGTAAGATTGCGTTACACACAGTGAATGAGGAAAGACAAAAAAATTGGAAACAATTTAAAGATGAAAAAGAAGCTAACTTGGATTCCGGGCGAGAAGAAACTTTTATTGATCTGAAGATAGCTCGCCAGTGAGCTGAAACTAGTAATCAATCAAAGAATTTTAGCGATCTTCACCTAGGATTTTTATCGATACATTTTAAACCACCATTAACAAAATATTCGGTATTTTATTTGTAGACTTAGGAAGGTTACTTTCCAGATAGACTTTGTGTATTTAGTGTGACGCTAGTAAACGGAGCCTGCGAGCTCTGTGGCAGACGTTTATACGCTGAGTGGAATTTACTGCCATGAACCGTCGTTTGCGCGAACGCCCAGTGTAAGTGTGTGCATCGTGTCGGCCGCCAACGACTCCCACATGTGCTGTTGGCAGGAGGACACGTGTACAGGGCGGCGCTCCGGTGGGCAGGTCGCGGCGCAATAAACACGACTCTGTCCGGCATACGACACGGCCACGAGCGCCCTCGCTTTGCCGTGTACCAAATGCGTACTTTACTCTAATTACAGGTGCTGCGATTGCAGGAGCGTTCTTACCGTCAGGGTTCGTCTTGATCTTCTACTTAACACACAAAATGCAAAAAAGTGTGTTGACTAATTAAAAAAACCGAAGTACAAAGAAATTTAGTGACTGAGGTGAAATCAGAATATGAGTCCCACAGGGTTCAATTTTGTGTCCACTTATATTCCTTATCAATGTGGATGATCTACACCTTACCACCCACCAAGAAAAATTGATACTTTTTCAGGCAAAACTAGCGTTACAATAAGTCTTATTACAGAGTAGGCATCAAATTAAACTGTTAATGTCACTCTTCAAAGAGTTGTTTACTGTATCTCTGGAAACTGAAGCTTCCTTAATATTGAGAATACACATTATGTTCGGTAAGGGATTTTCTCTGCCTCTGCCGTGTGATGTCCTTAGGTTAGTTAGGTTTAAGTAGTTCTAAGTTCTAGGGGACTGATGACCATAGATGTTAAGTCCCATAGTGCTCAGAGCCATTTACACATTATATTCAATTCTATCGAGTCACACCAATAACAGATGTAGCTCATGAAATGTAGTCAGTAACAGTGTAGAATGCTTCAAGTTTTGGGTGTATATATTGATGAAAACTTGAACTGGAAGAAGCATATTTCTATACTGCTCAAGGAATCAAGTACAGCCACTTTCGCTTTTCGTATAACTGCTAATCTTGGAAAGACACGAATGAACCTCCTGATGTATTTTACATGTTTCCATTCAATAATGTCTTACGGAATCATTTAGAAAGAAACTACTGAATGCACAAAAGCGAGCAGTAAGAATAATAAGCGGTATTCACCCTCTGTCGTGCAAGTACCTCTTCAAGGGTTTTGGCATTTTAACTTCACCATCACGATACTTATATTAGCTAATGAAATTCATCATAAATAATCCATCACAGTTTGAAGGATTAGTGATTTTGTTGTGGTCTTCAGTCCTGAGACTAGTTTGATGCAGCTCTCCATGCTACCCTAACCTGTGCAAGCTTCTTCATCTCCCAGTACTTACTGCAACCCACATCCTTCTGAATCTGCTTAGTGTATTCATTTCTTGGTCTCCCTCTACGATTTTTACCCTCCTCGCTGCCCTCCAATGATAAATTTGTGATCCTTCGATGCCTCAGAGCATGTCCTACCAACCGATCCCTTCTTCTTCTCAAGTTGTGCCACAAACTCCTCTTCTCCCCAATTCTATTCAATACTTCATCATTAATTATGTGATCTACCCATCTCATCTTCAGCATTCTTCTGTAGCACCACATTTCGAAAGCTTCTATTCTCTTCTTGTCCAAACTATTTATCGTCCATGTTTCACTTCCATACATGGCTACACTCCATACAAATACTTTCAGAAACGACTTCCTGACACTTAAATGGCTCTGAGCACTATGGGACTTAACTTCTGAGGTCATCAGTCCCCTAGAACTTAGAACTAATTAAACCTAACTAACCTAAGGACATCACACACACATCCATGCCCGAGGCAGGATTCGAACCTGCGACCGTAGCTGTCGCGCGGTTCCAGACTGTAGCGCCTAGAACCGCTCGACCACACAGGCCGGCTCCTGACACTTAAATCTATACTCGATGTTAACAAATTTCTCTTCTTCAGAAACGCTTTCCTTGCCATTGCCAGTCTACATTTTATATCCTCTCTACTTCGACCATCGTCAGTTACTTTGCTCCCCAAACAGCAAAACTTCTTTACTACTTTAAGTGTCTCATTTCCTAATCTAATTCTCTCAGCATCACCCGACTTAATTCGACCACATTCTATTATCCTCGTTTTGCTTTTGTTGATGTTCATCTTATATCCTCCTTTCGAGACACTGTCGACTCCGTTCAACTGCGCTTCCAAGTCCTTTGCTGTCTCTGATAGAATTACAATGTCATCGACGAACCTCAAAGTTTTTACTCCTTCTCCATGGATTTTAATACCTAATCCGAATTTTTCTTTTGTTTCCGTTACTTCTTGCTCGATATACAGATTGAATAACATCGAGGAGAGGCTGACAGCGCTTGTCCGTGGGTGGCTACCGTGCAGTTATCGGTGGGAAACCACTGAGAGCGGGCTCATGCACAGCACTATTAACTCAGCATGGTGGAGAGCGCGTGGACCCACTGGCGGGATGCAAAGCAGGCGGCTGCATAGCCATACAGGCAAAGAGATCACACCATGCTTTTAAGTTCATGTCGTAGCACCGCATAGGGCAATGCCAGTGGCTCAAAAACAGTTTCAGTACGCAGTAACAAAAACTTTTTACCATTTTCCCAGTGACATAAAATGTCTGGCAGATAGCAAAGCACGTTTTAAATCTAATCATGTTTTGTTAAACAAAAAATTGTTATTGAAAAAAGTTGCATGAGTAGGACTGAAAAATAGTGTTCAATAATTTCGAAATTAATTATGCGTACATATCCTACAAACTGACTCGTTCCATATCATAAAATACAAAAGTCTTTCTAATAGTCTATAGGCCATGTAACTAACTGATAGTATATCATCCTTTCAAAACAAGACGTCGTGCGCCTAACTTTGTCACGTGCTCTGGCAAGTATATGTTGTATTTAACAACTACACTGTGAAAAAATTCCGTAACAAATCTTCCTGCTGTCTTTAAAGTAACCGAAACTGGCTGGAATCAAGTAGATGAAAGTCAGTTATTGCACTTAACTTTATAAAATTACTCTGTTACTTTCATATAACGCTGTAACAAAAATTCTTGAAGTCGTCTAGTTAGATAGCAGTATCTGAAGAAAGTGAAGCGTTGGATGAACTCGTTGAACATATACTTAACTTGAGTAACCTGCATCGAAAAGATGATCTGCTGCTTTTGTTGTAGAGAAGAAGGTCCAAATCCGGGTACAGCAACAGGTGACCAAAGTGAGCAAATTGCCTAAATTAATTTGTGCCACACATGTGTTTGGAATTCGAAGTAATTTATTTCCATCTTGACATCATGCACATTACGAGCAGCAATAATACAAGTGAGCTAAATTGGCATCTTGAAGAATCGTTACATATTTACAAACCAGACCTGCACAGTGGTCACTTCGAAAGTTTGTGCAAAACTGACTGACAACAGTGGTCCTTACATACATTTTGCTACGATGTTGGTGATCGTTAAAAACAGAAAATTAATGAAATACAGTAGATTCCCGTTGGGACCGGATCTTGTTCAGACTGCCGATTTGTTCGGATTAGCTGGAATTAAGGTGACGAATTTCTAGAATGAAGTATACCGAGCAGATACGTAGGTACACCATGGTATCAAACGGGAACAAGTGTGGGAACAATGGCTCACTCTCACTCCCTGCCATTGTTGTTGTGCATTGTTGAGACCTTTGTAGTGTCTGAGCTCAGTGCAGTGCCAGTTGGCTCGCAAAACGCTTGGTTTTGTAAGTTATCGACCGCTGCACCGCTTAACAGTTGTATGGTATTCGTTGCTGGAGAGAAGCTTTCTTCTGACCGTGATGCAGCGAAGGAATACTTTGAAGAGTTTGAAAAAATGATAAGAGAAGGAAAGTATTCTCCCCAACAAATTTATAACGCTGACGAGACTGGCCTTAATTTTAGGGCATTGCCAACAAAAAGCCTGGCATTAAAAGCAGAAGACCATGCTCCTGGTTTAAAAATATGCAAAGATCGTGTGACTTTATTAGCGTGCAGCAACTCTGTTGGCAATCACGTGCTGCCTTTAATGGTGATCGGAAAATCTGCTAGGCCGAGAGCTTTTGAAAACTGCAACATGAAGTCCCTGGCCATACATTATCACAACCAGAAAAAAAGCATGGATGGATGGTAAGGTGTTCAAAGAATGGTTTCACGGCCAGTTTGTTCCCTCTCTTCGACGGTTTTCTAAGGAAAATCATTTGTCTCCCCGTGCAGTCCTTTTTATTAATAACGCGCCATCTCACCCCAGCACTGAGGAATTATGTGATGGAGAAACTGTGGCGAAGTTTTTGCCGTCGAATGTTACACCACTACTACAGCCGATGGACCAGGGCGTGCTGCAAACATTAAAACTGATTTACAGAAAACAATTTTTAAGAACGAGGATCCAAGATGATAGCAATCCTTTAGCGGACAAAATAAAAGAGACTAATGTGAAGGATGTTGTTTACGAGGCCGCTGAGGCATGGCAGAGTATTTCAGAAAATACTCTGAAAAAATCGTGGAGAAACATCTCTTGAATTTCAGGACAACCTAGTTGAAAATGAGGAGGAAAATGTACTACAAATGATGCAAGCTATCCCTGGATGTGAAGAAGCTAGTGAAGGAGACGTAGGTGAGTGGATGGTAGCGGATGGGGCATGTATGGAGAACCTTACTGACGATGATTTAGTTGCTACTGTGACTCAAGACCAGGAAGAAGTGGACTGCTGTGACGGAAGTGACAATGAGCCTGAAAGTGACAAAGGAGAGCTGGTGCCACACAGTGGCGCAGCAAAAGCCCTCGACCTCGCGCTACGTTATTTACAGCAACAGCCCACTGCTGCACCTGCTGATTTGATGTCTATGAGACGATGACGCAACCATGCATCACATAACAGACTGTCTTCATTACGCCAAAAAACAATGAGTTTTTGTCATCTAAAAAGTAGGGAAACAATGTCCGCTGTATTTTAGTAAGTTTGACAGCTTTTGGCTCAATTGGCTCTAAGTACTATGGGACTTAACATCTTTGGTCATCAGTCCCCTAGACTCAGAACTACTTAAACCTAACGAACCTAAGGACATCACACACATCCACGCCCGAGGCAGGATTCGAAACTGCGACCATAGCAGAAGTGCGGTTCCGGACTGAAGCGCCTAGAACCTCTCGGCCACAACGGTCGGCTGATAGGTTGTCTTTCATTGTTATGCATTGTTTAAACGTAATTTTTTCTTGCCAATTTTTCTAATACACGTTTACTGTACTGTGTAAATTAAAATAGTGTGTATGTACAGCAGTTTATTGCACAGCTTTCCATACTTAGACTAACATTTTTCATGTTCGTATTAACCGAACGTTCGGATTACCGGGGTTCGGATTAGAGGGGCGCTGCTGTACAATGAAATTAACCTTAAATCCGAACAGAAATAGACATAGTGTGAATCGTAAAATAAAATGACATTGGGCAGTAAATGTATCTCGTTATATAATAGTCTCGTCCACAATAAAAATACTGAGATATTTGAACATAATGATACATATTACATTTTAGCGGATTACCTGAAAAAATACCAAATATAATATCTTCCTTGCATGCTTTCTAGTTTCAATAAAAATGTACTTCATTCCACTAACAACAGTCTTTCGAAAAAGAGTCTGGAAGTCTCTCAAAGCAGTTTGTTTACACATTTTCAATCAGCCTTCCTACTACTAAGAGTGATTACATTTTACTCAGACGGGAAAATGCTTTGCAATTACTTAGTAGGACTCATATTTAAATTTAATTCGTTTCATTAGTTCCAAATAATATCGGATTTAAAGTATGTGTCACAGATAATGATCGTAACTGAATTTTAGTGATTTTCAGTAAACAGCATGGTTTCAAACATTCCTACCAACTACACTATCTACTTGAGGCCTAAAGAACACTTTGTACAGCTTTATTTCACCATACCAGTTTCCGAACTGTAGTATTATCTATGCTAACCATATTTGGCTGTGCTTAGGATTAGTGTTGAAATGTTATTAGCCTTTCAGTTAATCAGATGTGAGCGAAAATCTAGAGGTAATAAACATTAAAGAAGCGGGAAAGGTCCTCGCTGTTACGGCAGTCTACTAGTGTAGTGCAGGATAAGCCCAGACCTGTGAGCGCACTCGCGGTAGTTATCCGCAAGATCTGATACACACGATTTCACGCAGATTATACCACTACTTCTCTATGCATTATAGTACATATTCGTTATTCTTAATCAACATCACCACTTAACAGTATTTGTCCAGTTGTTTCTGACGATATTTTAGTTTCTGTTCAAGCTCGGAAAATGAGTGTCTTTTCGCCGCTAATCTTCATATTTGCGAATTACTTACTTGTTCAAGATATTCTCTTCATGATTTTCAGTTCATACCATCCTTTGAAATTCAGAAGGTATCACGGGTAACCTACAGGAAGCGAAAGGATGTCAACTATTTGTACACTTTCAGAGACAAGAGTGGAATTACAAGAGTGAGTAACATCAAATATAAGCAGAAAGAAAATCGCAACCATCGTTCAATAAGGAAAGCTGTAACGAACGGAAAAAAACCCTGCTAGCTCTGCATCTAGCGAAGGATATAAATCACCCAAATGACCTATTCCAATATACCGAGCAAAGAAGGAATTGTAAGACACTAATCAAGAAGACAAGGGCAGAATATATTGAAGAAGACGCCAGGAGGCGTGTAACAAGCGCCCAAACTGATCCATTCATAGAGCTCAGGAAACCCAAAGTCCCAGCAACAAATACTGTCTTAATGGAATCGTGGGAAAGCCACTTCAAAAACATCCTCAATCATCAAAGTCGGCCAACAGCTTTTGAACTAACTCCACATACAACGATGGCAAATCATACCCCCATAACGAAAAAGGAAATACTTGAGACAATGAGAACAAGAAACGGAAAGGCCCCAGGCCCAGACAACATCTAAATCGAACACCAAAAGGAATTACTTAGTGTCATGCAAGACTACTCGGTAGAACTATTCAACGAATGCATCCACTCCGGGAAAATACCAGAGTAAGGGAGGTCATCATCAATCAAGGTGATGTTCAAAGGGGAAGGAGACCCCTGCGATCCTGACTCATACCGAGGTACAGCACTCGAAAATACATCGCCGGCCGCGGTGGTCTAGCGGTTCTAGGCGCTCAGTCCGGAACCGCGCGACTGCTACGGTCGCAGGTTCGAATCCTGCCTCGGGCATGGATGTGTGTGATGTCCTTAGGTTAGTTAGGTTTAAGTAGTTCTAAGTTCTAGGGGACTGATGACCACAGATGTTAAGTCCCATAGTGCTCAGAGCCATTTGAATCATTTGAAAATACATCCTTCAAGATGTTCATGAAAATCTTAACAAACAGATTCACAAAAATGATAGACTCACAAATACCAGAGAATCAATTCGGCTTCCGAAAAGGAAGAAGCACGCTACATGCCGTAAGCTACCTAATGAAGCAAGCAGAAGATAATTCAGACATACAAGAAAGAAATACTTCTTTGTAGTTTTCGTGGACTACCGCAAAGACCTCATCGACAGAGCGACGCTAATCCAAAAACTAAATCATCTGATAGGAGCGACACACCCGTTGGCAGTCACAATCTCAAATATCCTCAGATACAACAATATCCAAATATCAGACAGCACAGCAACATCCACGAACATAATTCAGACAAACAGAGTTCTACAGGGAGATCCGATTAGCCCAACGTTATTCAACATCATAACCGCAGACATCACAGACATAATCAGAGGCACCTCAGCGTCATTTATTCTCTATGCGGACGACATGGCAACACGCTCAGAAAATGCAGAAGAGCTCCAAGGGGTCCTCAACAGGCTCACATCGTGGGCGGTAAGGAATGTATTGGAAATAAACCACAGCAAAACAAACAAATGACTTTTAGGAAAAGAGGAATACGCACTCCCAGAAATACAATGACCCTGAACAATAAACCTTTAGAGATAGTGCCAAAATTCAAATATCTTGCAGTCACCCTGCAAACCATCTTCTCATCCTTCAGTAACCATGTCAAATACAGAGCGGCCGCAGCAGTAAAAGCCATCTACCACATCCAACAGCCTCAGCAAATATCGCTGGATACAGCATCATATGGGAAAAACTCACCCTAAGCGACCTGATAACAATAGAAAAAGTCAAAGCTCGCAACAAGAAAAGGATTCGAGGCATCCTCAAGGCTAGCACATGTATTAACTAACAAAAACTACTTCATCGATGACATCAAAATGCAGTTTTGGCTGCCAAATACTAAGCCCCACGAGAAAGCACCTCAAACCCTGACCGAGAAGTGCAGAGCCATCTGGCCCGATTTCCACTCCACAGACGCCATAATGATGGACGAATGGAAACAAGCAAACTACAAGCTACGACACGTAGTAAGGCGTTACGGCAGGCATGGATTTCACCATGAACTCCGCCAAATCAAGAGATTTCACCAGCCGAACGAAGAATGCGTTTGTGATTTGTGTAAGGAACATTGTGAGAGATAGCACGCTTAAAACTGAAAAATGAGGAAAACCTCAGTTATAATACTGGCTCTGGAATAACTATTCATTTGCAATTTGTAATATCTCTTTGCACATTGTACTCTTTACAATTAATAATAATAACGTGCAACAAGCCCAAAACTAAAACAAAGCACGAAATCATAAAGTGTTCTAGTTTTGGGCTTTCTTCATTTAAACACAGTATAGTAAATGTTCACCAACACAGCCGAAGACGCCAAGCATGTAAACAGTCAAGCATTGTACTAATTCAAGCGAAGCCACAGAGCCTATCGCTGGACCGCCGTCTCTGACGTTATGTGTGTATCAAAGGTACACGCCCTGTTTAGTGCCATCGTGAGGTATGGTTTTTTTAGTCACCTGGTTCGATGCGTACCGTCACGAATTCATCCTCTACGACAACCTTCTCATCTCAGTGTAGCAAATACAATATACATCTTCAATTAACTGCTGGAAGTATACTAGCCTCAGTCTCAATCAGAATCAATGCAATATCCACTGTTGTAATACTTATTTATGTACATCTATCCTAAATTATTTATATTGCTTCAAATGTATGCCATAATATTTACATAACATGTCCACAGTTGACATATTTATTTATGTACATCTGTCCCTTATAATTTACTCTGTTTCCAATGTATACCACAATATTTACATAATATCACTGTTTTATTTGTTTATCTTGACTTTTATCAGTTCTATTTAAAATCAAGTAGTAAGTGCTGGAACATTAATAATTTGTAAATTCCTACTGGCACATACATTTATATATCGAGATAAATTTGAGTGTGGAACTCTTTGGCATTGTTATGGTACTATATCGCCATCTTTGTATACATATTTCCATGTGGTGAAACCTCTTGGTGTGTGAGTGGTGCTTTACATTATGTTTATCCATATACAGTACATAAAAAAGTGCATCATACAGTCTTCGCTGCTGGATAATCACAAGCAGTCAGCACAGGAACGTAATGGTGCGGATGTTTCAAGGTAAGTAACCGAAACGTCTTCAGATTAATAATTTGTTTACATCTTTTATAATCGTTATGAGGCACAATTACAATAAAAAAGACATTGTCTCACACCTTGTTTGGGTTGTAGGGCACCACCATCCCAAGGAAATTTCATCATTTGGGAAAACAAAAAGTGAAAGCTAATGTAAAAGATATCTTAATGTGAACTAACTGTCTAAAGACGAACCTGTTATGTTCGAAACCGGCAACGGAGCTATTTAAATAAATAAATAGCCTTGTAAAAAGTGGTTGGTTGCTGTTATCCTCTGTGTAAGAGCCAACCTATATTTTGTACACAGTTATGGGCTCAGAATAATAGTTTTCTACAAAACAGCATACCACTCTGTGTTTTCCTCTACAGCTTTTAGCGTTTGCAAGTCCCTCTAGTACCATGGAATTTATTACCTGATGTCTTAACATATGTTCTATCATCCTGTCTCTTTTTCTTGCCGCTGTTTTCGATCTGTTCCTTTCCTCCCAGATTCTGAAGGAGAGCTCCTCATTTCTTAGCTTCTCAGTTCACTTAATTTTCAACATTCTTCTGTGGCACCGCATCTCAGGCGCTTCGATTCTCTTCTGTTCTGATTTTCCCATAGTCCCTCTTTCATTACCATACAGTGCTATACTCCAAACGTACATTTTCAGAAATTTCTTCTTCAAATTAAGGCCTATGTAGACTTCTTGGTCACGAATGCCCTCTTCGCCAGCGCAAGTCTGTTTTTATGTCTTCCTTGTTGCTTCCATCATACATTATTTTGTTGCACTTCGCCTCTTTTATAACGCCTTCCACCGAAGTTGGATGACTGTCGGTTACTTTCATACTTGTTAAAAGAATCGGTGCCCATACGATGTGGTGTTTTTCGGATATTCTCTCATTTTATCAATCAGTCTTGTCAGTCAAGGTTGACAGATTGATGAGCAACACTCAAGTATCGAACGAACGAGGCTTTTGTAAGCGTCTTCCTTAGTTTGTGGACTACGCTTGCTGAGGATCTTCCAGTTAATCTAAGTTTTGTATCTGCCTTTCCCAATGTTAGTTTTACATCATCGTTCTGTTTTTAGATCGCTCCTCACTCATGTCCAGGTATACATGATATACTGATATTGTGATAGTTGGTACCTTAATATGTACCAACTACAGTGAGTTAGTTGTTTTTTTGTCTACGAGGGTTGAATGAAAAGTAATGCCTCCACATTCGTAACTCCTCAACAGTCGGCAGCATTGGTATGCGGCAGGTACTGCCTTGTTCCGTAGCCTCTTCTCTACAGCTCCAGTTGGCAGGAAGCCTTAGCATTGTACGGTTGTGTTGCTGCAGTGTAAAGTAAGGAACCCTGCGCAGAAGGTCGGTCAACGCGATTTAAGCAACGTGCAGTCATTGAATTCTTGACAGCAGAAGGTGTCACCCCAAAGGAGAGTCATCAGAGGATGAAACTAGTTTATGATGATTGTGTTGATGTGAGTACTGTGCGTCGTTGGACGAGTAAGTTTCAAGATGTTGAGGTGGGAACATCTGACCTGAGTGACAAAAAAGAGTTGGAAGTCCTGTGACAGCAACCACCGAGTTTCACAAGCAAAATGTTGACAGATTGATTCAGGACGATCGTCGTATCACTCAGAGAGAAATTGCAAGCACAATAGGCATTTCACAAGAAAGTGTGGGTCACATTATTCCTTTGCTTGGCTATCGGAAGATCTGAGCACGATGGGTACCCCGGATGCTGACTTCTGAAATGAAAGCACACAGACCTGTAATTTGCCAGGAACGTCTCTCGTGTTACGAGGAATAAGGTGACGCCTTTCTCCATTCAATTGTGACAACAGGCGAAACGTGGGTACACCATTAGGACCCGGAGACGAAACGTCAGTTTCTGAATTTATTGTTGTTCTACGATCAAGGAAATCAATATGGATAACACCATCTGCGTCCCAGTACACTGTGGCCACGATTTTTACAGCTGAGGGCTGCGACTTAAATTTCTTTTTCTGGGGTGAGTCTTTGTGTCGGTATTCCATAAATTACAGTCTATGGAATATCGACACAAAGACTCGGCCCAGAAAAAGAAATTCAAGACGCAGCTCTCAGCTGGAAAAATCAAGGCCATAGTGTTCTGGGACGCAGATGATGTTATTCATGTTGATTTCCTTGATTATGAAACAACAATACATTCAGAGCATTATATCACAACGCTGCGAACGCTGGAACGACTGCTAACAAGGGTCAGAAAGGAAAAGGGAAATGTTTTCCTGCAGTATGACAATGATAAACCATGCACTTCACGTGCCACCACAGCAGAACTTCAGAGTCTGAATCTCAGCACCGTACGGCGTCCTCCATACAGTCCAGATTTAGCACCGCCTGAATTCCATCTGTTCTCGATAATGAAAGACGATATGTGGGGACACCATTATGCTTCTGATGAAGACGTTGAGAGAACTTTGAGGCTGTGGTTGCGGAAACGGAGTGTCGGCTTCAGAAAACTTGTTCATCGTTGGCAGAAATGTATCCACTTGGCTGGTGATTATGTGGGAAAGTGAATAATGGTAATTAAGGATCATATTATAAGGATTACTACTGCGATTGATTTATTAAAATATTCCCATCCAAACCCAATTAATGAAGGTGGAGGCATTACTTGTCACTGAACCCTCGTGAAAATCTTCCCACGAGCATGTCACATAGTTTACTGCCTCATGTTTTCTGCTCTGTCGTAACTATGCCGCAAAGTGAACTAAGTCCGTCATTATAGGCTCCTCATTTTGCGTCCACGTATCCAAACTTCAATAGCTGATCTGCTGCCCAGGGGAAAATAAATATTAATGGCTTTTTTGAGCCATGCGTACATTGAGGTAGTAACAAACCTAAAAAAATATCACTCGTAGTACGTATAATTAAGTGTCTACAACTGAAGTAAATACTGATGTAATGTTGTTCAGTACACTAAGTCATCAACAAAAATATCCGTAATTGTACCCCTAACACCCTATATGATGGATATGACAGTTTACAGTCATTGTTCACCAACTGTATAGTCAAAAGGTAACCACCAAAAGGTATCCGCCTTTTTAATATAATACGTTACTCTTATGTTGATGATCCACTACCAGTCCGTGTACTTACAATCGGTTCAATGGGTCATTTATACAGGATGACTCTGTGATGATGTTACAGACTGTCAGGGATGACATAGAAGGGTAAATGTATCAATTTGAGGTCCATCACGGTCCGCAAACATCCGAGTCAAAAGTTATAAACGGAAATCGTTTTCATACTTCTGAAGTCGGAACACATGTGGCGGTACTGCTGTTGTTGAGATTGCAGCGTAGTCAATATCTAGTAAACATGGCTCTAAAATGTACTCGTTAAGAGCTATGAGCACTTGTTCATTTACAATACTGTGAAACACATCTGTTCTGCTGCAAGCTCTTTGATTCCCGTACTTTGAGAAGATGTGGTATGGACAAAAATAAGAAAAAAAGATCCATTAAACATGGCCTTTGAAGTGCATTCTTCAAGAGATATGAGCACTTGTTCACATTCGCCATTGCAAAACACCTTTCTTCTACTGAACACATGCCCGTAGCTCTTCAGATACGCAATTTAGAGCACATATTTAACGGACTTTTTCTTCTTCTTTTGGTCCATCCAAAAATAGGGAAACCAGAGAAACTGAAATAGAAGAGATGTGTTTCACAGTATCAAAGGTATCAAAGGTGAGTATATTAGAGGTCATGTTTACTAGACATTTTGTTCTTGTATTGTCCCATCCTATCACCTGTGAAAGTTACCTACCCCACAATCTTAGCAACAACAGTACCGGTACTGTCATAGCTATCATAACGATTTTCGCTTAAGCTTTGTGACTCAGTCGTTTCCGGACCAGTTTCCCTCGGCTAAAACTGATAAATTTTATCCTTCTCCATCATCCCTGAAAGTTTGTAACATCTTTACGGAATCATCTTGTATATAATCTCCATTCTTTAATTCCTTGTCTCCAGTCCATAAGATCCTGTGGAGTATCGTGGAAATGATCTTTTAATGTGTCATGTTACATCAACACGTTTCTTTCAAGTACTGGTGGATATACTCTGTCGCTGAGATTTTAACGGATTAGCTCTAACACAAACGTCACGACGTTAGTGAGCATTAGTGAACTCTGTTGTGGATTCAGATCAGACATCGGATCATACAGGGCCAAAATTTGTGTACTGCATGCTACTCGAAAAATTCTGGTTGCCCCTCCACTGGCTCAAGAGAGGTGAGAACGTCCCGTTGTTCCGACTTTAAAAGATATACCTTGCTGCTTTCCCCCGAAATGGAACCCCTATTCTGTCCATGGTAATGGCGGAAGTAGATTTTTTCCTTATCCGGATAACAGGAGGACTGAGCTAAGTGGACGTCATCCCAGGCGAGTCTGCGTCATCCAGATAACGAGTTCAATCGTCCGGACCGCCAACCGATCGCCGTTCAGACACCGAAACCAATCAACTTACCTGTCAGTTAATTACCTGCAGCACAGTGAATTATTTAACGCTCCATCTGATTGGCTCTAAATTGCCATATCCACTCGCGCTTAACATATCACTCCACAGCTGATCTGTATTTTCTATCCCTCCCTCTTCTCCCCTTCCACTCTCTCTCTCTCTCTCTCTCTCTCTCTCTCACACACACACACACACACACACACACACACACACACACACACACACACACACACACACATACACGCTCAAACTATGTATGTGTGTGTGTCTGTGTGTGAGCGCTTTCTCTCTCTGCCTCGTGCTCTCCGAACAAATGAATATCGCAGTTCGGCCTTCCCTTTTCCACGCTCAAATGGGTGTGGCTGATTTCCCAATAGGCCGTGGATTGTAAAGTACACGAATAACCGAATCAATGTGCTGTCCTTATCTATCGTTCGCCTGTAGCGGGACATATTTTGGTGACGTCTGCTTCCTCCAGTCTGACCAACAACGACTTGTGCGAACCGGCGTTCCATTTTCAAACTCGTGGGCGTATATTTTCTCTTCATCCACCACAAATAGTACTGTTCATTGGTATATTCCGTTGTCGCAATCACACTGTTATTGCATTATAACTTTCGTCCCGAGCGTTTTCGGCACAATTGTAGAGCATAATTAGCATTTGCAAATATTTAGACATAAATAAAACACCGAAGGAAACAGTTAGTTGCCTTCTTCATCACAATCTTTTTTCGCCAATTTCAAAGACGCCCTGTTTAGTGCAATCTTGACGTAGGCTGATGATGCCCAATAAACAGGCGAAACGCGTCATTAAACAATAATTATTGCAAAAAACGCAGTTCTTCCTCAAAATAACCTTGAGAACAATGTTGTTGCCACACGGACTGATCAGCCACACTTACCCTCATCTCTGGAATGGCCGTGCTAGTGCAATTCAGTGACCAAGAAAATATCCATGCTTACGCTATTAGGTTTTAGTTTATAGGGCTGAATGAAGACTGAGGTGTGCAAACGAAATGTTAATACGAGAGATGACCTGCTTGGTCGCGTCATGGATGCTGCTGCTCTCGTTGGAGGACGTACAGCGGCACCCAGACAAGCAACACACCTTGTCCTCCCAGGAGTGCAGAAACGCACTGAAGCTGATGGTGGGTTATTCTAACATTTCTTGTGAACCTTACAACAGCTGTAACGTGACGTGTACAATAATGCTTAGTGGTGGATGGGTTAGAAACATTTTTCAATTGATGCTTGGTAAACAGTATGTTGTAATGTTTACTTGTTCTACATATCTACATCTATAAACATAGCATTGTATTGAATAATACAGAAAATAAATAACAATACGAATTGTACGTGTTCTGTCTCGTATACTATTCCGAATACGACGTATGTCCACATGAAGTTTTTGCTGCAAATGATCGTTCTTGTAATATCCCTGAATACTGACCATTCCTCCTGCGACGCCCTGCACTTAATTTTTTTGTAATTTTGACATGTGCTGAAGCACAGTTTTTGCAGCACTCCTGTTAATAATGGCCGCGCGGCCTAAATTGCAATAGTGGTGGATTTTATAGAATGGATCATCATCATAATCATCATCATCATCATCATTTAAGACTGATTATGCCTTTCAGCGTTCAGTCTGGAGCATAGCCCCCTTATAAAATTCCTCCATGATCCCCTATTCAGTGCTAACATTAGTGCCTCTTCTGATGTTAAACCCATTACTTCAAAATCATTCTTAACCGAATCCAGGTACCTTCTCCTTGGTCTGCCCCGACTCCTCCTACCCTCTACTGCTGAACCCATGAGTCTCTTGGGTAACCTTTCTTCTCCCATGCGTGTAACATGACCCCACCATCTAAGCCTGTTCGCCCTGACCGCTACGTCTATAGAGTTCATTCCCAGTTTTTATTTGATTTCCTCATTGTGGACACCCTCCTGCCATTGTTCCCATCTACTAGTACCTGCAATCATCCTAGCTACTTTCATATCCGTAACCTCAACCTTATTGATAAGGTAACCTGAATCCACCCAGCTTTCGCTCCCATACAACAAAGTTGGTCGGAAGATTGAACGGTGCACAGATAACTTAGTCTTGGTACTGACTTTCTTCTTGCAGAAGAGAGTAGATCGTAGCTGAGCGCTCACTGCATTAGCCTTGCTACACCTCGCTTCCAGTTCTTTCACTATGTTGCCATCCTGTGAGAATATGCATCCTAAGTACTTGAAACCGTCCACCTGTTCTAACTTTGTTCCTCCTATTTGGCACTCAATCCGTTTATATTTCTTTCCCACTGACATTACTTTCGTTTTGGAGATGCTAATCTTCATACCATAATCCTTACATTTCTGATCTAGCTCTGAAATATTACTCTGCAAACTTTCAATCGAATCTGCCATCACAACTAAGTCATCCGCATATGCAAGACTGCTTATTTTGTGTTCACATATCTTAATCTCACCCAGCCAGTCTATTGTTTTCAACATATGATCCATAAATAATATGAACAACAGTGGAGACAGGTTGCAGCCTTGTCTTACCCCTGAAACTACTCTGAACCATGAACTCAGTTTACCGTCAACTCTAACTGCTGCCTGACTATCCATGTAAAGACTTTTAATTGCTTGCAAAAGTTTGCCTCCTATTCCATAATCTCGTAGAACAGACAATAACTTCCTCCTAGGAACCCGGTCATATGCCTTTTCTAGATCTATAAAGCATAGATACAATTCCCTGTTCCACTCATAACACTTCTCCATTATTTGTCGTAAGCTAAAGATCTGGTCCTGACAACCTCTAAGAGGCCTAAACCCACACTGATTTTCATCCAGTTGCTCCTCAACTAATACTCGCACTTTCCTTTCAACAATACCTGAGAAGATTAAAGAGATACCTCTGTAGTTGTTACAATCTTTTCTGTTTCCATGTTTAAAGATTGGTGTGATTACTGCTTTTGTCCAGTCTGATGGAACCTGTCCCGACTCCCAGGCCATTTCAATTATCCTGTGTAGCCATTTAAGACCTGACATTCCACTGTACTTGATGAGTTCCGACTTAATTTCATCCACCCCAGCTGCTTTATTGCACTGCAATCTATTGACCATTTTCTCCACTTCCTCAAACGTGATCCTATTTCTATCATCATTCCTATCCCATTCTACCTCGAAATCTGAAACATTGCTGATCGTATTTTCACCTACATTGAGCAACTCTTCAAAATATTCCCTCCATCTGCCCAAGGCATCCACAGGATTCACCAGCAGTTTTCCTGACCTGTCCAAAATACTTGTCATTTCCTTCTTACCTCCCTTTCGAAGACTGCTAATTACACTCCAGAATGGTTTTCCAGCAGCTTGACCCAATGTCTCCAACCTGTTTCCAAAGTCTTCCCAAGATTTCTTCTAGGATGCTGCAATTATCTGTTTGGCTTTGTTTCTTTCTTCAACATAACTTTCTCTGTCTACCTGAGTTCTAGTATGTAGCCATTTTTTATACGCCTTCTTTTTCCTTTTACAGGCTGCCTTGACTGTGTCATTCCACCAGGCTGTTTGCTTCCTCCTACTTTTACACACTACTGTTCCAAGACATTCTTTAGCCACTTCTAGTACTGTGTCCCTGTACCTTGTCCATTCCTTTTCCAATGATTGTAATTGACTACATTGAACTAACTGGTACCTTTCTGAGATCGCTGTTATGTACTTGTGCCTGATTCCCTTATCCTGAAGTTTCTCCACTCTTATCCTCCTACATATGGACCTGACCTCCTGCACTTTCGGCCTCGCAATCCCAATTTCACTGCAGATTAAATAATGATCAGTGTCATCAAAGAATCCCCTGAATACACGTGTGTCCCTCACAGCCTTCCTGAATTCCTGATCTGTTATTATATAGTCAATGACAGATCTGGTTCCCCTGCTTTCCCAAGTATACCGGTGAATGTTCTTATGTTTAAAAAAGGAGTTTGTGATTACTAAGCCCATACTGGCACAGAAATCCAAGAGTTGCTGCCCGTTCCTGTTGGCCTCCATATCCTCTCCAAATTTACCCATAACCTTTTCATACCCTTCTGTTCGATTTCCAATCCTGGCGTTAAAATCACCCATGAGCAGAACGCTGTCCTTGCCCTTTACTCTAACAACTACATCACTGAGTGGCTCATAAAAACTATCCATCTTATCTTGATCTGTCCCTTCACAATGCGAATATACTGACACAATCCTAATTTTCTTGCTAGACACTGTCAAATCTATCCACATCAGTCGTTCGTTTACATACCGTATTGCAACTACGCTGGGTTCCATTTCTTTCCTGATGTAAAGCCCTACACCCCATTGTGCTATTCCAGCTTTGACTCCTGACAAGTAGACCTTGTATTCTCCCACTTCTTCTTCTTTCTCACCCCTTACCCGAATGTCACTAACAGCTAAAACGTCCAGCCCCATCTTACTTGCAGCCTCTGCCAGCTCTACCTTCTTCCAAGAATAGCCCCCATTTATATTAATAGCTCCCCATCTCATTACCATTTGTTTGCCAAGTCGTATCTTAGGAGTCCCCGGTTTGTCAGTTAGAGGTGGGACTCCGTCACCTCCAAAGGTCCGAGGCATTTTGCTCTGATTGTTGCCAGCATCATATTTAAAGTACCAAGGAAGCAGGTTGCTAGCCTTACTTGCCCCGAGTCCCATTGGGTTTTACCCCTAACGGCTGAGGGACTAACCGGTGGAGTTGGTAGTCTTTGCCGTATGAGCACAAAGGCGACCACGACTCAGAATATGTCCGAGATGCCCAGCCTTATTCCAAAGTAACTGGTATCCCGACTGTCGGGACCACTTACTTGGCCACTCATACGTTGCCCGTGGTTCATGAACTAGGACATGACTACAGGAACTCACACCATGAACCACTATAGAATGGATGTGTAAAAATAAACTTTCTTCTCGAAAACTTCTCGGGCTTCCAAGTAGGTGATTGCGTCGAAATTCCACGACGTTTTGGGAGTGTCAACCTCACCTTCTTCTGGCACCAGAATGCTGTGAGAATCACTCTCAGTGAAACATAGCTGAGCTTCGACGCAACCATCCACTTGGAAGCCCAGGGAGATTCCATCAGCAGTATAAATAGGTCAGCTACTCAGTTTTTGGGGGAGCTGGCTGAATATAGCAACTGTGTTTGCCGGCTAATTGCCAACGGCTTGCTGCAGTGGTAACATCGGTTCCCGTCTAATCACCGAAGGTAACCACTGTCAGGTTTGGCTAACACTTGAATGGGACACCGTTCGGGTCTGCCCAGAGGTGTTGGCAAGCGAGGTGCACTCAGCTCTTGTGAGGCCAATTGAACCGCTACTTGACTGAGAAGTAGGGGCACCAGTCGCGGGAGCACAATGGCCGCGAGGGCGGTGTGCTGACCACGTGCCCCTCCGTATCCGCATCCGGTGACGCATAAGGGCTGAGGTAGATACGGCGGCCGCAACGGTACAGTTGGGCCTTCAAGGCCTGTTGAGGTGATGTTTGTTTTGTTTGCCGGTTAATTTTTGAGCAAATTATGAATTATTAGAGAGAAATTCCGCTACATGGCAGACACCATTTAATTACTTTTGTTTTACTCTAATATATTTCAGCGCTTTCTGTGCTATTTTTAGTGGCTTCTGTTTATTACTCTTTCTAAAAATTACCGTATCTTGTGGAGGATATAGGAATTTCGTCTGCACTGCAGGCGTCGTTTGAAAGAGATTTTTCGAAATATCACCCATGAGGGGGTGTAATAGGGGATGAAAGCCATTCTGAAATTATGTTGCCATTAAAGCAATTTTGAAGCTTGAACTGCGAAAATTGGTATTTGGTCTCTTGGTACTAAATACAAAAAAATGGATGCTTCTGTATTTTCGCAAACTCAGCCATTAATAGGGTAGACTAGTGGTAGAAAGTTTATTCTGAAAATAAATCTTTATTAAGATACTACTAAAGCATTTTTAAAGCTACGTCTATGAAAACTGGTATTTGGTTTCTCGGATGGAAATAAAAAAAATCGTGTTTCAGCGATTTTGGAAATTCAACCCTTGAGGGAGCGAGATAGGGGATCGAAATTGGTATTAAAAATTTTTTCTTTTATAAAAAAAATATCTAAAACTAAATCTGAATATTTTATTTGACTGCTAAAGAGATATGTGCCAGGGCGTAAAACTGTGTGGGAATATCACCAAAAGTACTCTAAAGACAAGATTAACAGAGGCTTCTGACTCCACTTACCAGGATAGGTTTTTTGGTCAGAAGCACAGTCGGAAGAGACTATGCTTCTACTGCCTTAATTAATGCGAAAAGTTTAGAAGATGTTGCAATTTGTGAACAACATAAGAATTAAATAAAAAAATTTTAAAAAAATCTGTGGGGACCATACAGTCCACGCGAGCGAAGAAGCGGATGCTAAGCTAGAATGTAATAATTAGGTGTTCATTGTTACGTTAGTTTATGTGTATAGCTAAAGACACATGCCACATAACTGAGGTATTAAATATGGTCCGTTTATGTTATGCTGAAAATTTGGCCTAGTCTCAACTCTGTGATAAGTGTCTTTAACTGTACCTGAAAAACAGCAACCATCCAAAAGTATAGTTCAAGATGTTTATACAAATCAAACGCAGTTACTATTTTAAATCACAATCCGCTACGCGGAGTGGTCGCGCGGTTTGAGGCGTCATGTCACGGATTGCGCGGCCCCTCCCCCCGGAGGTTAGAGTCCTCCCTCAGGCATGTGTGTGTGTTGTTCTTAGCATAAGTTAGTTTAAGTCTAGGGACCGATGACCTCAGCTGTTTGGTCCCTTAAGAATTCACACACATTGAACATAATCCTTATAATTTTACTAAATCTACAGTTCTCACAATGTCTAGTGTAAAATTTAACGTCTAGTTTTCACTCCTTTGTATGTGTAACTAGCGTTAAGCACATGGTCATATAACCTCCATACGAAGTTAACATGTCATCGTTTTGAGAAAGAATTATAAAGAACACAAGATAGCATAGAAAGTGCTAAAACATGATTAGATGAAACAATACGTGTCAGACGGTGCCTGGTATAGGAATATTTTCTGTTCAATTTGTCTTTGCGACCAGGGAAAGTTAGAAGCGTGACAACTCCAAATGATGATTACGAACACGAGTTTTATTCAGCAAAAAAGTTTTTACTGTATTCGTATGCATAACTGCTAACTCGTTTTTGTCAAACTTTAGGTTTTGTTGACTGCAACGTTATTTGAGTGAAATCGTCTGCCAAATCAAGTGGTGATAATGAACAGTCTGTGCTAGGAATGATACACGAGGTCATAGAGATTGCCGATCTTATAGTACGCTTTAAATTGCTTATTAGTTTGGCTTCATTTACGGGAGATTAAAAATTTAAAATTGCGGCCTGACCGGGGAGGTGTTAAATTTATCGACCGTCCGCCGTGTTTGATGGCGCGCGCGGGCAGCGTTGCAGGTGCAGCACCGAATGAATTTCCATGGAGAATGATTTAATTTCCTGCAGGTAAATTAATTAATAAATATGCCTGCTCGAACGCTGTTTATCTACAGTCACGGCTGCGGCAATACAGTGCACGGCCGGCTTTACATGTTTATGTATGAGGCCCATCAATCTTTTAATCAAAAACAGCGCAGCCATGAACGGCGTTTTAACAATCCGCAAACAAGGAGCACCACGGAAGAGCGAGTGATTAATTCTGGGAAGTGGGAAGTCCATGAGTCATGCCCAGGATTAATCAAGAACACCTAGCACGAGAGCATCAATGGGCCTGGTCCCTTCTGCCACTTTTGATATTTCGCTTCATTTTACTGGCCTCGTCCTCTCTGGTTGCGTGCACAGCTGTCTCCTTTTTTTTTTTTTTTTTTTTTTTTTTTTGTATAGTGCTGTAACGTTTGATTAAACTCTGCCGGATGAAAGAGGAGCTGTTCATTTGTGGCAGCACGCGTCTGTTACACAATTTCTCGCGGCCGCCACCGCCCGTCACCCCTGCCTACAGTCTTGACAGAGGAGGCGAATCCATTCAACGGAAACACTGGAACGCGTCGCTGGTTTGTGTGTTTGTGGGTGTTACAGTTTTTCAGGTTTCAATTAGCAAGGGACCCACTCTCCGTGTTCCTGTGCCATTTCATTTGTTCCCTTACCGTATGTGACAGCTCATTCGCTGTCTCGGCTATATTTTCATTTCGTTTCAGAACAGTTCTGCAGAATGCTACTATATGATCGCGTTGCCCTTTTAATTTGAAGTCCTAGCAAGCGTAATTTACGAGGATAGTCATAAAGTTTTTATTATCACCTTGAAATACTGAAGCTGCGGCCATGAACCTTGGTATTATCTGTTCACCTTTCAGAGCTTCACATTTTTTCCAGCGCTGGATGACTTCCCTGAGACCTCTGGCGTTGAAAACTTTGTCTATTTAGGAAACGTTCCCTTTCGAAATTCGCTTCTTTGCGCGATAATACGGAGTGAAATGGTGACTAAGCGTTTACCGCGCACCTAAAACTTGTGGCTGTCTAACCATTGCAGGTACATTTTTGTAACGGATGGTTACCAGCGCTTCGGCTGTTCGACATGAAACGAAAACTGAAACATCTGCTGCCGTCACTTCTACATTTAATTTATTTGCGCAACCTGTTCCGGTGTTCCGTAGCGCCCCTTGACCAAAATAAACTGTGCAATCATAACAGGAGCCAATATTATACTACTGGTGTCCGTAGATCTCTAATTTACACGACACTATCCCTTCGCTCATCAGCCGACGACTCATTTACACTGACGATCTTTGTTGGTACGTGTACAAGTTTGTTTGACAGACCCATGGTGGAAAAGGGAGAATTTGAGAAACAAATTTGAATGTGTACGAGCTGCTGAAGATCGTGGAGTCACTCCGAAGTGTGCTGTGCAACAGTTAGTAGTGAAGAGTGGGCTCTCTCTGCTTTATTTAGCACTAAGGCTCACAACCTGTCTAATTTCACGCCTTCTTGTCTATTAAAGTCCTTTTTGTACTGTTCATTTTCAATGGTCTGTCTGTGTGTCCCAGAACAGTAATATTATAATTGCATCTTGATAAAGCCATGGTATAGGAGAAGCGAATTTGGTAGTTCCCTGGTCTCAAAGCATGGTCTGCTACTGCCGAATTATCTGTTTGTCCACACGGCAGAGTTCTTGGGTTACTTAAGGCGGATGTTAATTTTCCTTTCCCTAGTATTTTGTGCGCTTCACCGCATGTACAATAAATTTTATATACTCCTGCTAAGGCAAGCGATGGGCGTCAGTTCTTTGTCGTCTTCAAGTAATCGTACACTTCTCTTATTAGTTTAAACACGTGTCAACACCATATTAACTGAGTACACTGACGATGGTTCAAATGGTTCAAATGGCTCTGAGCACTATGGGACTCAACTGCTGTGGTCATCAGTCCCCTAGAACTTAGAACTACTTAAACCTAACTAACCTAAGGACATCACACACACCCATGCCCGAGGCAGGATTCGAACCTGCGACCGTAGCAGTAGCGCGGCTCCGGACTGGAGCGCCTAGAACCGCACGGCCACCGCGGCCGGCACACTGACGATGGAATCTGTGTCTATGGGAGTAAAACTTAGCCTTTAATTGGTGCTTTTTCTCTAGAATCTCCCGATCTTTTAGGGTCTTGTGACCTGTTTATCTCTTTGACAGAGTAGCCGTTCCTTCAGAAGGTAGTTCTTAAATGACAGAGCCCGCACTTCACGGACTGTCGTACACAGATTCCTTTAGCTCGGTCCACCAATATTTTGATCAGTTCTCTTCTGTGCATGGGACGGTTATTCGAATTTGTGCCCTGAAGTTTCATACGATTTTCTACACGGCTTGCCAAAATGTGAAGCACCCAGAAAAGGAGGAAGAAACAACATTAAACTTCACGGGTTGGGAGGGTATGTGATGGTGTTGGAGTGCTTACAAAATCGAGTCAAATAGACTAAGAAATTGGCAGTAGGAGGCTACTCATTAATACGACTCAGTTGGAGCCCACTCATTAATATGACGTTGAACCTGCTCTGGCCTAATTACACGGACTGTTTGTGTTGGGAAGCGTGTCATAAATCGAGGCAAGCTGGCCCATATATAAAGTATCTGGTCCTAGATATGGCACGGTGCTAGAGTTGACGTCTGAACTGGTTCCACATATGTTTTACCGCTGACAGATCTGTAGGTCTTGGCTTGCCACCTGAGTACGGACAGTTCCTACTGAAAACTGCCACCAGGATAATTTTGCTTGAGATGTCCTACATGAGGACACAGGATGTCCGTGACAGACCATTGTAGCCTCAGAGTACACTCAGCCACCACCAGCCATGACCTGGCTATACCCGACGATCCCCACGCTACTGGGCCTCTCCAAAATGTTGGAAAAGTGGGACCTCGTCGCCACAGTAGCCGACGATCGTCATGTGGATAGTGGAGAACAGCTGTTCATAGGTGAACACAATGTGATGCTTCGCCTTCACTGCACCACTCCAAAGGGAGCCATTTGTGTCGTGGCTGCCTACGCAAGGGCGATAATACCTTAGTCTGACTCTTGCCGAGTTCTGACGAATGGTGCGGGATGAAACAAAATGTTGTAGAGGGTCCATTAATTGTTCTAGGACGGCAGGAGTAGATCTGAAGTGTTACAACGTTCTTGGAACACATACGTTGATACTTTCTTGTAATGGTCAAACGTGGTCTACCGTAACTCTGATAACGCGTATGCATGTTCTCGCATTGTCATGCAGTCCAACATCAGGCCACTCTCACATATGAATGTGCCACAAATCTGGACATTGCACTATTAGACCAGCCAGCCAGGTGGGACCCGAAATAATGCCTTTTCAAACTGTCAATTGCTAATAATGATGTGTCGCATGACTTCACGTCCTTCATATACTCAACGAGATCTGGTAACAACACCAAAAACGTACAGCACTAATGCACTCTAGTGGCCGTTGTACCAATCACATACAGATACAGTTTTTTTCATCGACACGGGCGCCGATGTTCTGTACATGTACTAAGTTACACTGACATCCGACGATGTCTTCTGGGTGGTTCACTTGATTATCAGGAAATATATCTTTAAACTGAGAAATGAAATTTGTTCTTCTTTCTCATTTTCTTTGCGAACTTTCTATTAGAATTAATATCATTCAGAAAATTTAGAAATTCTGCGAGCTTTCCCTCCATGTAGCTGTACAACAAAGTAACATCACCGTATCGAGATCAGCATGATGGTTTCTTTTTTGTCACCAGAAGAACTGCTTCTTTATTTCTTACATACAAAAACTCGTTACAATTCCGTTTAGTAGGTTCCTTATAACCACGCCATCAGTTTGCTCATAGAATTTTGTGTCCCATTGAAATTTAGTTGACGTGAGACAATGTTTGAAGCGATCTGTCATATTCTTGCGTAAATACACCTTAAAAAAAAATAGAAGGACGCATCACGAAGGAATTCTACATATGGGACGGAAGTCGGTGGATGTGATACACATGTACAGACAAACAAATGATAACTATTTCAAAAAAATTGGATGATTTATTCAAGAGCATTCTCAACTGGGGAGAGATTCGATGGTATCTGTAATGATGTCGTAAAACCCAGCTCAATCTGTTGGTGCACTTGACCCAGAAGGCGATCGGTACCGGCGTCCAGTTTCGTCGACGTCTGGAAGGCGTACGATGCAGACCCAGACTTTCGTCCAATGAACAGAATACGAGCGTACAATATATCAGACGGGCTTTGAGACTAAATTGAGGAGTTACTGACAAATAGACGAGAGCATGTCATTCTTAACTGAAGGATATTTTCAGACGGAAAAGTATCTTTGTGCATATCTCAAGAGAGTGTTATGCGACCACTATTGTTCACAACAGATGATCAGGAGGATGACGACAGGAGCTCCAGGAGACTGTTTGTGATGATCATGATTGGTTCGTGGGGGCGCTCAATTGCGCGGTCATCAGCACCCGTAAAAATTCCAGTTTTTACACTCTGCAATTTTTCACGCAATCCAGTCGAGCCCATGTCACGAATGATGATGATGATGATGAGGAGGAGGAGGAGGAGGAGGCGGAGGACAACACGAACACCCAGTCCCTGGACAGAGAAAATCCGCAACCCGGCCGGGAATCGAACCCGGGACCCCGTGATCCAGAGACAGCGGCGCTAGCCACTTGACCACGAGATTCAGACGGACTGTTTGTGGATGACGCTCTTCTCTGTAGAGATGTCGCACCACTAAAAAATTATAGCGAAATGCAGAAGACCGACGCTAGGTATAGGAACATTAACCGTTTAACATAATGCGCAGTCGTCCGTGGTGACCGAGCGGTTCTAGGCGCTTCAGCCCGGAACCGCGCTACTGCTACGGTCGCAGTTTCGAATCCTGCCTCGGGCATGGATGTGTGTGATGTCCTTAGGTCAGTTAGGTTTAAGTAGTTCTAAGTTATAGGGGACTGAAGACCTCAGATGATAAGTCCAATAGTGCTCAGAGCCATTTGAACCATAATGCGCAAAATGAATGGAACGACCAGTCCCATAGTGCTCAGAGCCATTTGAACCATAATGCGCAAAATGAATGGAAGGACCAGTTATTTTTTACGTTCGCAGCCATTTAAGACTAACAACCACACAAATTAATCACGGGAGGGAGGTAGCGAATAAACATCTCGCTCTGTTCATATTTGAGCATTGATCCTCTGTCTGGTTTCTTTCCAGATGCGACTGACTCTGAAAGACAGAATACCCTAAGAAAAGCAGTGCATTTCGTTATTGGTACGATTAGCAAACGGGCAAGCTTCGCCGAGATGCTCATACAAAAGTGGTTGTTTGCTCCTCCCCTGTTATCGACTCGCCCTCGTCCTACCGTGCTGGCTGCATAGGGGTATTGCTTGTAAGTATTATTGGTAGAATTCTGTACTGTCAGGCTGAGGAAAGCTCTGTAATGATCGCAAGTTAGTACCTAATTCGTCACATATGGAACAAAAACTATAGTTGCTTACCGATTCCACAAAACGTACATCTTGACAGTTTTTACTTTCTTTAATGACCATGTTCAACTGCCATACAGACAGCGAACCAGACTAGTTCAGCTTAGTAAACATCAACGTATCACTTTCAAGGATACTCCTGCACAGCATTTACTGCACGCTGGAGCGCACCAATCCAGCCTCAGACCAGAAGCAAACAGCAATGCACTACCGAATTCATACCTGACTTATTCAGGAAACTGATCGAAAACCCGACGCACAGATACATCATTCGATAAACTAACACAAAACTGGAACATTTGAGGTAAGCACATAAGTCGGAATCCAAAGAAATGGAAAAATTATTTTTGTAAGTAGTTGAGTGAAACTGAGCCTACTAATGTAAAAAGAAATCAAAAGAAAAAGAACCCCCTGTGATTACACAAAGAAATTCATGAACACTGCACAAAGGTGCAAAAATTGTAACACAAGTATATATCTCCCAGATAAACCTAATTATGATAGCAAAAAAAGGGATAAGAAATGTCGAAACGTTGAATATGATTTCTCAAAAATATCTGTGAATCTGTACAATAGTATGTATAATATAGCGTGGAAGAGTAATGGTGTTAATAAATAAACGTTGGTCGAAGCATTATAAGATCTCTCCCTGATTCAGTAAGGGAAACAACAGTTTTCTTCTTTAATATACTTCCGTTATCTGCGTTAACAAATTCTAGATCGTAATCGTTTCATACGCTGTATACTGTACAGCTTCATATTCAGCCATCTGAGCTTCGATGGTAAGGACACTACATACGTACGGCTTTACATGGCTCGTAGTGCCGCAGATTTATACACTCCTGGAAATTGAAATAAGAACACCGTGAATTCATTGTCCCAGGAAGGGGAAACTTTATTGACACATTCCTGGGGTCAGATACATCACATGATCACACTGACAGAACCACAGGCACATAGACACAGGCAACAGAGCATGCACAATGTCGGCACTAGTACAGTGTATATCCACCTTTCGCAGCAATGCAGGCTGCTACTCTCCCATGGAGACGATCGTAGAGATGCTGGATGTAGTCCTGTGGAACGGCTTGCCATGCCATTTCCACCTGGCGCCTCAGTTGGACCAGCGTTCGTGCTGGACGTGCAGACCGCGTGAGACGACGCTTCATCCAGTGCCAAACATGCTCAATGGGGGACAGATCCGGAGATCTTGCTGGCCAGGGTAGTTGACTTACACCTTCTAGAGCACGTTGGGTGGCACGGGATACATGCGGACGTGCATTGTCCTGTTGGAACAGCAAGTTCCCTTGCCGGTCTAGGAATGGTAGAACGATGGGTTCGATGACGGTTTGGATGTACCGTGCACTATTCAGTGTCCCCTCGACGATCACCAGTGGTGTACGGCCAGTGTAGGAGATCGCTCCCCACACCATGATGCCGGGTGTTGGCCCTGTGTGCCTCGGTCGTATGCAGTCCTGATTGTGGCGCTCACCTGCACGGCGCCAAACACGCATACGACCATCACTGGCACCAAGGCAGAAGCGACTCTCATCGCTGAAGACGACACGTCTCCATTCGTCCCTCCATTCACGCCTGTCGCGACACCACTGGAGGCGGGCTGCACGATGTTGGGGCGTGAGCGGAAGACGGCCTAACGGTGTGCGGGACCGTAGCCCAGCTTCATGGAGACGGTTGCGAATGGTCCTCGCCGATACCCCAGGAGCAACAGTGTCCCTAATTTGCTGGGAAGTGGCGGTGCGGTCCCCTACGGCACTGCGTAGGATCCTACGGTCTTGGCGTGCATCCGTGCGTCGCTGCGGTCCGGTCCCAGGTCGACGGGCACGTGCACCTTCCGCCGACCTCTGGCGACAACATCGATGTACTGTGGAGACCTCACGCCCCACGTGTTGAGCAATTCGGCGGTACGTCCACCCGGCCTCCCGCATGCCCACTATATGCCCTCGCTCAAAGTCCGTCAACTGCACATACGGTTCACGTCCACGCTGTCGCGGCATGCTACCAGTGTTAAAGACTGCGATGGAGCTCCGTATGCCACGACAAACTGGCTGACACTGACGGCGGCGGTGCACAAATGCTGCGCAGCTAGCGCCATTCGACGGCCAACACCGCGGTTCCTGGTGTGTCCGCTGTGCCGTGCGTGTGATCATTGCTTGTACAGCCCTCTCGCAGTGTCCGGAGCAAGTATGGTGGGTCTGACACACCGGTGTCAATGTGTTCTTTTTTCCATTTCCAGGAGTGTATTTCATTCGGTGACATGACTGTACAAGACCTGTCGTGGTTGGCTTTGGTAAATACCGAAGCCAATATTTCCATTTATTACAATCATTTGAAGGTAAAAAAAACTGGTAATCATTCTCTGCACAGTACCCAGTAAACTGTATCTTTTGGTTCAAACTATTTAGATCCAGGTGAAACTGACCGCTTTCAACATTGTTACCATGATATCAACTAAAAACATCAGCGACATGTTCATTACATGCTGAAGGAATTTTGTCATAAATTCTTGCTCAAAATTAGTCAAACAAATATTTGCTAAGCAGTAGGCAAGCGATGAGCCTTTGTCTAAACCTTCTTAGGCTTAGCTCAACAGGTCAGAGGAAAGCTCTGTTTGTAGTAAAATACCGTATTTGGGAGCAATATTCGAATACATAGGCAGATGTATGAGATCTAGGAACATCGTTCCATCGTATTTTACTTCTTCGGCTCTATGTAGTACATGCAGGCATAAGGAATAAATGTAAATATACTGAAACGGATGTTTAGTGCATTACAAGCAATGATTGCCCTAAGAAACCTGTAGGGCAAATCGGTGGGTCATTCAGAGAAAGATTTCAAGAACACAGTAACTTAAATAATCCCTGATCTTCATCAAGATCAATTCTATTTTTTGTAAACTTTTGGCGGCCAGTGGGTGGACGTGTGACGTTGAAGCACAGTTTCTCCGCGCAGCTGCCAAGGATAATAAAGAGGTGACATGTCGATACCAAGGCATAAAGTCGCTGCGAACTTCGTTCCGTATAATTTTGTTTCCAATGGGCTCTTCGTGTAAAGACATTATGAATTAAGTCCAAAAAGCTGCTTCTATTTTGAGACGTTCATTTAGTCACGACAGACCTGTTTCAGCACTATTGCCATCATCAGGCGATCTGAAAGTAATGGTTTTATTATATACTATTTTCCAGGGCAGGTGGTAGCCTACTTGTCATAGATGAGATTGACAACCATACATTTATGGAATTCTTAACTTACCTATAACATCGCTGGTTACTCACTTAAGCGTTTTTCTTACGTCTTTTAAAGCTATTTTATGACGTAGCTTTCATAGGCTATTTTTGTTGGAAGTTATAGCCTGAATTTTATTTGTTGAGTGTGACAATTTTTTGTCTGACGTTTAACCAACGATGTTATAAGTTTACATCACAGCAGTTACTTATCGATTTCCCTTGGTTACTATGTTGTTTATTTTTATCTGTGAATGTGTTATTGGTTTGGCTTAGCTTATGCCCTTGGTTGTTTATCCGTTTTCATGATCGATGATTTAAATAAAGTTTTCTATATAGTATTCATGTTTTAGATCTAATTGCTCGTTGAGTATTTATTGTGGATATTTGTGTGCATGTGTGTACACTTCGACCTCTTCCAGAATATTGAATAAGCGACCTTTAGGTGTTATATGCAAAATTCAGGCTATAACTTCCAATAAATATAGCCTGTGAAAGCTACGTCATAAATAACTTTAAAAGACGTAAGAAAAACGCTTAAGTGACTAACCAGTGATGTTATAGATAAGTTAAGAATTCCGTAAATGTATGGTTGTCAATCTCATATATGACAAGTAGGCTACCATCTGCCCTATAAAATAGTATATAATAAAACCATTACTTTCAGATCGCCTGATGATGGCAGTAGTGCTGGAACAAGCCTGTCGTGATTAAATAAACACCTCCAAATAGAAGCAGCTTTCTGGACTTAATTCATAATGTCTTCGTCCCGTGTAGTCAGTTGGACAGTAACTACGCCCCGCAGACAGGCGCATGAACAGTATATGAAGTGAGCATTTGAGAGAGGACGTGTAGTCGGGCTCAAAGAAGCCGGTTGGAGTAATAGGCGAATCACTCGACATCTGAGTAGGAGCGATGACACTATTACAAGATGTTGTTGGAATGGGTGAACCGTGGCCGAACACAGCGTCAAGAAGAAAGCGATCGACCTAGAGACAGGGCAGAATGAGAGGGCGTAGTAATCGTCAGAGAGGCACTCAGAGCCCAGAATTTATCATCATCATCGATCCAACGTGCATCTGGTGCTTCAGTGACCACAAGGACGGTACGCAGTAAGAGGCCTGAGCTGACGGCGCCCCGTGCTCCGACTACCGCTGACCTCAGTACACCCAACAAGCCCGTTTATGGTGGTATCGGGCTTATTCGCCCTGGATTCCCGTTCACTGGGATATAATCGGCCTCATGCGAAGAGTCCCACTTCTATTTGAGCTCTGGTGACCAACGAAGGTTTGTCTGGAGACGCTCCAGACAGAGGTGGGACGCCAACGTCACTGAAACCTAGTAGTCAAGGCCGGCCGCGGTGGCCGAGCGGTTCTAGGCGCTTCAGTCCGGAACCGCGCGACTGCTACGGTCGCAGGTTCCAATCCTGCCTCGGGCATGGATGTGTGTGACGTCCTTAGGTTGGTTAGGTTTAAGTATTTCTAAGTTCTTGGGGACTGATGACCTCAGAAGTTAAGTCCCATAGTGCTCAGAGCCATTTGAGAGCCATAGTAGTCAAGGGAAGGCAGGATTCGGTTACGATTGTGGACGGGACCGTAATCAACTACTATTGGTTGCCTTTTACAGTTACACACAAATTATTTTAAACCAATAATTCCAGACTCAACAATAAATAAAAAATACCACACGTTATTAATGAAGGAATGAACTACTGTGTAAGTAATAGCGTTTTCAGTGAGTGACAATTTAGCAAATCATCATTAAATACAGATACAGTAGATAATGTTTTAAAGGCAAGCCACTGTGGTCCGGGTAGAAGGCCTTACACGTCAGGAATGGCAATAACTTAGGAAGTGTTTAAAATTCACTGCAACTTACAAATTACAGGTATTGAAATATTAAAGGCAAGTCACTACAAACACAGCAGAAGGCATCATACGCCAGGGATGGCAGTAAATAAGGTTTTAAGGGCTTACTTCGTAAATGCAAATACCAGATTAGAATTTTAAGGCAAGCGACCACAATCACGGCTGAAGGCCTTACACGCCAAGAATGGCAATAATATAAAAAATTTAGAAACCTGCTATAAAACAGCAAATACATTAGCAAAGGTTAATTAAAAAAGCAAGCAACTGATCACCAAACGGGTGAAATAAGAGTATGGTAAACTGTGTAACACAACCCTCAACATCCGCTGAATACTACACTGCTAGATTTATTCCAAAAGGCAAGCAGAACTATTAACTGGACATATATAACCTTTAATGTCGGCGCTACAAGGTATTGTAATAAATAATACGACAATAAAACACAAGGACCAGTACATAAGTGCCTTAAAGGGTACTGAGGCAAATTATACCCGTAGAAGGCGTGGACTGAAGGAGCGTCCCACTAAACTACTGGCCATCAGACCTCCTTTTAGAACACACATGGCTAATAAGAACAAAGGGGCCACAGACGGTGCTCCAGGAATCGACCTCTGAGAAGGTCTGGCAACAAACACCTTCGCGAGCGATGAAATAGGCAACCAAGAGTTGCATTCACTTCACAAAATGGTAACTCAGACTAGTGGCAGTCCAACAAATGACTAATGTTTATCTTGTGAAGCTGTCTGACGTCCGGTAAACCAAATGCAATGATGGAACAATACGCCAGACCGGCGGTCTGCACTACGTCCCCAGAATACTGTGCCTAGAGCGCCCAGAACGAGAGAGGAATCACTACCACCAGAGTAGAAGAATCACCAAGGGGCCTACAGTCAAGAAAGCTGTCAAAACTACACGCCTTACCGGACAGCAGCGGCAAGGCAAGGAAACGGACAGTGCCGTTACATACACTAACCCCCAGGGCAGGTAACTGGGGCGTTAGCGCCCACCAGGAAAGAAAAATTACCGCTGGTTGAACTTAACAAATTGTAAGAAGTTGAACGCAGTAAATAGCAGTAAGAAGTCGAGGAAAGCTAATCAGATCCGCCTTTCCCAGGCACTCCACTTGATGCTCTTCGCCTCGGTGACACTACGAGCAGCAACACGAACCCAAGCCACTGGGGAATCGCAAGATATCACAATGGTGATATGCACTCATCTTAAAGGTTGCTGGATCCGGTTTACGACTAGGTCGTGCACCCTCGTGACCACAGCCCTTCCGTTCGGCAGTCCCTGCGTACCACCTGCGGTCCCAGCGGGTTCTTGCACTGCGCGGACCTGGCTCCTCCTGAGTCCCCAACCGAACTGGCCCACTCTCACGACCCGGAAAAACAACGACGTCGTCCCAAAGATAGGGCAACAGTTACTACATATCGATAACCGCCACTGCTGCCACCAGCGGACAGTCAACGCTTGCGAAACCGAGTGGCGCCAGTCAACACGAGAAGAAGAAAAACAACCGCAACCATGCCACATAAACGATACTGTCTGGCCTCTAACAGAGGGCGGAAACCTGCAAACAGCACTAACGCGAGCCGCAGCACGGCTCAGTGACTGCAGCCCGCCTTACGGCGTGACAGCCACAAGTGTTGGTCTGACGTGCCATCTATTTTCATAACAGAACCCGTTCGGTTGTCATCCGCGGTATCGTCACAGCACAGTGGCAAGCCGATATGCTACGACACGTTTCGTTGCCCTTCATGGCAAGCCTACATTTCAGCAAGACACTATCTGAATTCCCATCAGCACACGGTGAGATTTTCTTTTCTCTGTGTTTGCCAAACCACGCCGGTTCGTATAGAGAGATTTCCGGTTTCTAGGAAGGTCCTAGCGTGTGAGCATAAAGCCCATTCAAATATTCTACGCCAGATTGGCAACCAACATGTTGGTAGCTCACGATGTAGTGTGCTGATAGCATAAACTAATGGTATCTAACTGCCGAGGCCTCAGATAATTGTGGCGTCTGCTACCTGAGATAAAGGCACAAGCAGTGCCTAGGAAGAACCACCAAAACATTTACCCATTCCGTGACAGCGTGCATGACTCAATGAGTAGGTGGATCTGGCCAGTTACATAACATTAGATGCCACATTTTTTTTTAAATCAGTCTTCTGACTGATTTGACGTGGACCGCAACAAATTCCTCTCCTATGCCAACCTATTCATCTCAGAGCAGCACTTGCAACTTACGTCCACAATTATTTGTTGGATGTATCCCAATATCTGTCTTCCTTTACAGATTTAACGCTCCATAGCTCTCTCTAGTACGACGGAAGTTAATCCCTGGTGTCTTAACAGATGTACTATCATCCCGTTCCTTCTCCTTGTCAGTGTTTCCCACATATTCCACTCGTCGCGCGAATCTGCGTAGAATCTCCTCATACTTTACATTATGAACACACCTCATTTTCAACATTCGTCTGTAGCACCACATCTCAAATGCTTCGATTCTCTTCTGTTCCGGTTTTCCCACAGCCCATGGTTCACTACCAAACAATGGTGTGCTCCAAACGTGGATTCTCAGAAATTTCTTCCTCAAATTACGACCTATGTTTGACACTTGTAGACTTCTCTTGGAGGGGATGCCCTTTTTGCCAGTGCTAATCTGCTTTTGATGTCCTGATTGCTCCGCCGTCATTGTTTATTTTGCTGCCTAGATAGTAGAATTCCTTAACTTCATCCACTTCGTGAGCATCAATCTTGATGTTAAGATTCCCACTGTTCTCATTTCTACAACGTTTCATTACTTTCGAATTTGTTCGATTTAATCTCAAGCCATATTCTTTATTCATTAGACTTTCATCCCGTTCAGCATGCAATTCTTCTTCACTTTCACTGATGATAGAAATGTTATCTGCGAATCTTAACGCTGATATCCTTTCACATTCAATTTCAATCCCACTCTTGAACCTTTGTTTCATTTCCGCCATTACTTCATCGACGTATACGTTCAACATCAGGCATGAAAGAGTACATCGCTGTCTTACACCCTTTTTAATCCGTGGACTTCGTTCTTCGTATTCCACTCTAGGTTCTTGTTCATTTTGTATATTACCCATTTCTCCCTATTGCTTACCCACACTGTTATCAGGATTTCGACCATTTTGCACCATTTGACATTTTGGAACCCTTTTTCCATGTCGACAAATCCTATGAACGTGCTCTGGTTTTTCTTTAGTCTTGCTTTCTTTATCAATCGAAACGCGAGAATTGCCTCTCTGGTGCCTTTACGTTTCCTAAAGACCAGTTGGTCGTCATGTAACAGATCCTCAATTTTTGATACATTAGCGGTAATTCTCGCACATGTCGGCTCTTGCTGTCATGAGTCGTGAGGATAATGTTTTTCTGAAAGTCCATGGCATAAGACTTGTCTCAGTCATTCTGCACAGTAACCTGAACAATCATTTCGTGGTCACTATTCTCGATGATTTCAGAAATTCGTTGGGATATTGTTATCATGTATGCCTTATTTGATTGCTTCCAAAGCTCTTTTAAATACTGATAGTAGCACGGGGTCTCCTATCGCTTCCCTACTGACTCCTGTTTCTTCTTCTGTCAAGTCATCATATACACTACTGGCCATTAAAATTGCTACACCACGAAGATGACGTGCTACAGACTCGAAATTTAACCCACAGGAAGAGGATGATGTGATATGAAAATGATTAGCTTTTCAGAGCACTCACGCAAGGTTGGAGCCGGTGGCGAGGAGAAATGCGTACCATCACGTTTCCGACTATGATAAAGGTCGGATTGTAGCCTATCGCGATTGCGGTTTATCGTACCGCGACATTGGTGCTCGCGCTGGTCGAGATCCAATGACTGTTAGCAGAATATGGAATCTGTGGGTTCAGGAGGGTAATACGGAACGCCGTGCAGGATCCAAACGGCGTCGTATCACTAGCAATCGAGATGACAGGCATGTTATCCTCATGGCTGTAACGGATCGTGCAGCCACGTCTCGATCCGTGAGTCAACAGATTGGGACGTTTGCAAGACAACAACCATCTGCACGAACAGTTCGACGACGTTTGCAGCAGCATGGACTATCAGCTCGGAGACCATGGCTGCGGTTACCCTTGACGCTGCATCACAGATGGGAGCGCCTGCGATGGTGTACTCAACGACGAACCTGGGTGCACGAATGGCAAAACGTCATTTTTTCGTATGAATCCAGGTTCTGTTTACAGCATCATGATGGTCGCATCCGTGTTTGGTGACATCGCGGTGAACGCACATTGGATGCGTATGTGCGTCGTCGCCATACTGGCGTATCACCCGATGTTATGGTATGGGGTGCCATTGGTTACACGTCTCGGTCACCTCTTGTTCGCACTGACGGCACTTTGAACAGAGGGCGTTACATTTCAGACGTGTTACGACCCGTGGCTGTACCCTTCATTCGATCCCTGCGAAACCCTACATGTCAGCAGGATAATACACGACCGCATGTTGCAGGTCCTGTACGGGCCTTTCTGGATTCAGAAAATGTTTCACTACTGCCCTGGCCAGCACACTCTCCAGATCTCTCACCAATTGAAAACGTCTGGTCAATGGTGGCCGAACAACTGGCTTGTCACGATACACCAGTCACTACTCTTGATGAACTGTGTTATCGTGCTGAAGCTGCATGGGCAGCTGTACCTCTACATGCCATCCAAGCTCTGTTTCACTCGATTCCCGGCGTATGAAGGCCGTTATTACGACCAGAGGTGGTTGTTCTGGGTACTGATTTCTCAGGATCTATGCACCCAAATTTCGTGCAAATGTAATCCCGTCAGTTCTAGTATAATATATTTGTCCAATGAATACCCGTTTATCATCTGCATTTATTCTTGGTGTAGCAATTTTTAATGGCCACTAGTGTACATCCTCAACCTCATTTTTTTTTCGGTCATCATTCCTCTGACTGGTTTGAAGCGGCCCGCCTCGAATTCTTCTCCTGTGCGAATCTCTTCATGTCAGAGTAGCACTTGCACCCTACGTCCTCAATTATTTGCAAGATGTATTCCAATCGCTGTCTCCCCCTACAGTTTCAGCCCTCTGCAGTTCTCTTTAGTATAAAGAAAATCGTTCCTCGACGTTTTTACAGATGTCCTATCATATTGTCCCTTCTTCTTCTCAGGCTTTTCACATACTCCTTTCCTCTCCGCTACTGCGTCTAACATCCTTGTTCCTCATCAGTCCACCTAATTTACAACATTCGTCTGTAGCACCACATCTCAAATGTTTCATTTCTCTTCTGTTTCGGTTTTCCCGCTGTCCATGTGTCACTGTCATATAATGCTATGCTCCAAACGTACATTCTCAAAAATTTCTTTCCCAATGTTTGACACTGGTAGACGGCTCTCGGCCAGGAATACCCTTTTTTTTGCCAGTGCTAGGCTGCTTTTGAAGTCCTCCTTGCTCCGTCCGTCATTGGTTATGTTGCTGCCTAATTAGTAGAATTCCTTAACTTTCTCCACTTAGTGACCGTCAATCCAGATGTTAAGTTTCTCCCTGTTCTCATTTATGCTACTTGTCATTACTTTCGCCTTTCTTCGGTTTACTCTCAGTCCATATTCTGTACTCGTTAGATTGTTCATTCCATTCAGCAGATCATGTAAATCTTCTTCTCTTTCACTCAGGATAGCAATGTCATCAGCGAATCGCATCACTGATATTCTTTAACCTTAAATTTTTATCCCACTCCTGAACCTTTCTTTTATATATATCACTGCTTCTTCGATGTAGAAATTGAGCAGCAGGGGTGAAAGCTACATCCCTGTCTTACACTCATTTTAATTAGAGCACCTGTCTCTCCCTATAGCTTACTCCTATTTTTCTCAGAGTTTCGAACATCTTGCAACGTTTTCACTGTCGAAGGCTTTTGCCAGGACAACAAATACTATAAATGTGTATTGATTTTTTTTAGTCTTGCTTCCATTATGAACCGCAAGATCAGAATTGCTTCTCCGGTGGCTTCGCCTCTCCTAAAGTCAAACTGGCAGTCATCTAACACATCCTCAGTTTTCTGTTCCGGTCTTTTAGACATTGTTGTTGTCACCAACTTGACTGCATGACCTGTTAAGCTGATTGTGCGGTAGTTGTCGCACTTAGGTTTTACATTTTTCGGAATAGTGTGAAAGTTTATTTTCCCGAAAATCACATTCTTCACACAATCGTGAATAGTCGTTTTGTTGACACTACCCACAATGATTTTAGAAATTGTGCCTTATTTGCTATTACGTCCTCCAAATTCTCTTATATTTTGATTCTAATACTGGAATCTCTATCTCTTCGATTCCTGTTTCTTCTTCTGTTGTATCAGACAAATCATCCCCCTCACAGAGGCCTTCAATGTACTCTTTCTATCTATCCGCTCTCTCCTCTGCGTTTAACAATGGAATTCTCGTTGTACTCTTAACGTTGCCAGCCTTGCTTTTAATTTCACCTAAGATTTTTATGACTTTCCTATATGCTAAGTCAGTCTTCCCGGCACTGATTTTGCTTTCGATTTCTTCACAATTTTCATAGAGCCATTGCGTCTTAGCTTCCCTGCACTTCCAGTTTATTCCATGTCTCAGTGACTTGTATTTCTGTATTCCTGAATTTCTCTCAACACTTTTGTATTTATTTCTTCCATCGATTAACTGAAGTATTTCTTCCGTTACCGATGGTATCTTCGCATTTACCTTCTTTGTACCTATGTTCCTCTTCCTAACTTCTGTGATTGCCATTCCTCTTCAACCGTACTTCCTACTGAGCTATTCCTTATTGCTGTATCTATAGTCTTAAAGAAATTCAAGCGGTCCTCGTCGTTTCATAGTTCCATGAGTGAATATCTACTCCTGAGTACGCCTTACAATCCAGTATCTGATTTCGGAATCTCTCCCTGACAATGATGTAACCTAAATGAAATCTTTCAATATCACCCGACCTTTTCGAAGTATACTTTCCCCTCATAGAGGCCCTCAATGTACTCATTCTATCTGTTCGCTCTCTCCTCTGCATTTAACAGTTGAATTCCCATTGCACTCTTAATACAGCCGCCTTTGTTTTTAATTTCACAGAATGTTGTTTTGACTAGGAGCGATAAAACTGACGGAGAGAGCTCAGCATAGCACAATGTAATGCAGTTGACAATTATGCAAGTATTTATGTGCTCCACGTTATTAGTAATGGGCATTTACACAGAAACTAGCGACAGAAATTACACAGACTACAGCAATAATACCTGATTAGCGAAGTTTTCGTCATATTTTACACGCAAGTACACAAAATTATACATAAAAGTTATTGAAGCTCAAACTTCTTTAAGATTCAAACAATATGAATTTGTTTGGGTGCTGATAATGACAGGATTTTAGACAGGAACAACATCCGGGCGTGGCTGGCAGTAATATTCATGTAATAAAGCAGGTATTATTTAAAAAGACTGTGGACATTATGTGGAGTGACAATGTACAGGATAATGTGTTGAAGTGAAAATACGTGTTGAGACCAAAGTGCGACGCTCACGTAACTTAGGAATTGAGTGGAATTAAGTAATAGAAATGTCATGATAAAAATAGCTGAAAAAGGTTACTGACATTCAAGATATCAACACAGAAGGTTATTAAGAAAATAGTATGTAAGCAAGAATTAGATAATCACGACCTGAATTTGGTTATAATTTCTTCAAAAGAAAGGTATTCCTGTCCTATTTTTTCTGTGTAAAAAAACAGAAACAGTCGGGGTTTATGTAAATTCATGTACACACGTACAAATAGAAATAGAACTGAATATTAATAGAAAATCTGGAACAAGGTTTTTTTCACTTCTATTTTATGCATACCTGAGTATTGCATCTTCGTTGAAACATACGCTGCAACTTTTTAACATAGAACAAGAACATTGTCAACTGCAAATTCCGGAGTCTCTCGCCAGGAGTTTTGAGGCGTAAATTCTGGACAACGCAGCTCCGGCGCGCCAAGGCGTTAACGAACGGCGGAGCGGACGGAGCGCGGTGTCGTCAAACAGCTCGTGAAACATTGAGTTTAAAAGAGGAGCTTACTTTTGCCTCAAAATAAAGCTAATTATGAACTGCCGGCTACACAAAGGACAAAAAGGATTACGTGGCTTCTTTTAGATGAACTAATAAGCTTGGCAATTCACCGAGAACAAAATTGCCAGAATTTTAAAATTAACTCGGAAGCCACGTGACACAGTGCTTTAGGTGTGAGGGTGGAATTAAATTCTCTTAGACGGACCCTCCCCATGGACAGGTCGCGGCGCTGGAACTTTCGAAAGATCACTGTCTCTTTCCAAGTTCAATACGGCGCGAGTCCTTGTCCACTTGATTACTGTCAGTCATAAGATATGCGGGAGTTTTATTTTCAGATAATGTTTCCGGTCTGCATCCACCATAAATTTAGCATGCGGAAGGCATCTGTTAAGTCGTTCATGTGCTGTTACATTACTTAATCTTAAAGGAAGTGTTGAATTTCAGAACCAAGTGTTGCCTCTCTGTCACCTCAGATTGCATACCTGTTCTGAACATGATAAGTAGCAAACATGTGACACCACAAAACTGATTTGACGGATACAGTCTTTTTTCATTTGGTGTCGCTTTACAGCTACCATCGTCGCAGCTATGTCGTATTGTTCAACATATTCTTCTACGTATGTCATTATCTGCACTGCGTCAGCTTGACGAAGACGATGACCTAAATCGTTCATAGTGTACTAAAAGACAACATTCCGGGACTCTCCTGGAATTAAAAAAGAAAAAATTATTTACTTGTTCTGCTGTACTATTGTTTAAGACTAATACCTATTGCTCTACAATAGACCGTATTTGCGCACAAAGAAACAGAACAAATGTTACTATTTATTAGCATCATAATCAAATCACTATCAGTTGAAGAATTTTAGGACTCCCCTTAATATGCCAACCGCGTAAAACAAGAAGGACGCTGCTACAAGGAAACAAAAGTACATTAAATGCGGAGGTTAAAATTCGTCAGTGCAGATCGGAGGATGAAGACGTTAATGTAGTGTTACTCAGCTGCAGAAGCGTCAACTGAAAGTTACCAGCTTTAGTCTCACCTATAAACTGCGATAATGCCTATATAGCACTAGGAACAGAAAGCTGGTTCAAACCAGAGGTGAAGAGCAACAAATATTTACGTCCGATCGGAAAGTATATTTGAAAGAGAGAGTGCAATTGTTATAGCCTTAGAGAATTCGATAATTTTTAGCGAAGTTAGCACAGGTCGCGAGTACGAAATAACCTGTGCCAAGATAATTGTTAAAGGTGGATAAAATACGCAGTAATCTAGTGCATTTACGGATCCCAGCTGTAGTAACAGAATATTTTTAAAAAAAACCTTGAAGCAAGGCGCATGTAAAATTTCTCTCATGTTGTTTGATTAGGGAGATACTTAAGGTGACTAACTACAGGCTGGAAGGCTCAAGCGATTCGGGCGATTGATATGCGAAAGGTATGGTTGTAAAAACCTTATCCGAAAATTACCGTGATCAATTACATAGAGAATTGACTAATATGGGTAACGTCTTATATCTCCTGGCTACAAACATATCCGAAACTCTGTAACCGTAGAGCAGGATATAGATCGTCATAAAGTCTGACAGAGGTTCATGGCACTTTCTTGTCCTTGGGTTGGCACACTGCCCCTAAAGGTGGAAGAATCAGCAGTAATCAATGGCATGAGGACGGAGAAGGCAATGGAAACCACTGCACTAAAGGTACGTAATGTGTATACACAGGACTGTAATTGATAAATGATCTCTCCACAGGAAAAAGATTCCAGAATAGTTCCCCTTTCGACTTTCCAGGAGAGGACTGCCAAGTGTGAGGTGAGCATGAGATAAATATTGAATAATCAACGAAAGGATAGCGTCCTACGAGTTCGGGTGTGGAATGTCAGAAGCTTGGACGTCGTATGGAAGCTAGAGAATCTGAAAAGGGAAATGCAAAGGTTCAATCTATATATAGCACCGGTAATGGAAGTGAATTGGAAAGAAGACGAGGATTTCTGGTCATATGAGTACAGGATAATATCAACACCTGGAGAAAATGGTATAACGCGTGTAGGTTTCGATATGAATAGGAATGTAGGGCAGAGGGTGTATTACTGTGAACAGCTCAGTAATAGGGTTGTTCTTATCAGAATCGACAGCAAACCAACACCGAAAACGACAGTTCAGGTATACATGCCGACGTCACAAGCTGAAGATGATGACACAGAGAAAATATATGAGAATGCTGAATGAGTGGATGAGACAGAGAAAATATATGAGAATGCTGAATGTGTGATACAGTACGTAAAGGGAGGTGACAGTTTAATAGTCATGGCAGACTGGAATACAGTTGTAGGAGAAGGAGTAGAAAGAAATGTTACAGGAGGATATGGGCTTGGGGCAAGGAACGATAGAGGACACAACTAATTGAGATCCGTAATAAATTTCAGCTAGTAATAGCGAATATTTTGTTCAAGAATCACTAGAGGAGCACGTAAACTTGGAAAAGACCTGGTGATACGGGAAGATTTCAGTTACATTACGTCATGGTCAGACAGAGGTTCCGAAATCAGATACTGGATTGTAATGCGTACCTGGGAACAGATATAGACTCAGATCACAATGTAGTACTGATGAAGAATAAACTGAAATTTAAGAAATGAGACAAGAAGATTCTATACGCAAAGAAGTGGGATACGGAAGTACTAAGGAATGATGAGATGCGCTTGAAGTTCACTAAGGCCATAGAGACAGCAATAAGGAATCACTCAGTAGGCAGTACCGCTGAGAAGAAATGGACAAAGCTAAAAAAGGAAATCATAAAACTTGGAAAGAAAAACTTAAGTGCAAAGAAGGTAAATGCGAAGAAACAATCTGTAACAGAAAAAATACTTCAGTTGATCGATGAAAGAAGGCAGTGTATAAATATCCAGGAAAATTCAGAAATGGCTGCACGAAAAATGGGAAGAAATTGAAAAAGAAATGATTATCGGAAGGACTGACTCAGCATATAGGGAAGTCAAAACAACCTTCGGAGAAATTAAAAGCAAAAGTGGTAACATTAAAAGTACGACGGCAATTCTTGTATTAAATGCAGAGGAGAGAGCGAGTAGGTGGAAAGAGTGCACTGAAGGCCTCTATGAGGGGAAGATTAGTCTGACGTGATAGAAGAAGGAACAGGAGTCGATTTAGAGGAGATAGAGGACCCATTATTAGAATCAGACCTTAGGAAGACTGAAGATCCAATAGGGTAGAAGGGATAGATAACATTCGACCAGAATTTCTAAAATCATTGGGGGAAGTGGCAACAAGGCGACTATTCACGTTGGTGTGTAAAATGTATGAGTCTGGCAACATATCATCTGACGTTCTGAAAAATATAATTCACACACTTCTGAAGACTGCAGGAGGTGATAAGTGTGAGAATTGTCGCACAATCAGTTTAACAGCTCATGCATTCAAGCGGATGATAAGAACAATATTCAGAAATTCTTAGAAAAATAGGGTTAAGCTACAGGAAGAGACGAGTAATATACAATATGTACAAGAGCCAAGAGTGAATGATAAGTGTGGACGACCCAAAACGAAATGCTTGGATTAAAAGGATGTAAGACAGTTTTAGCCCCTGCTTTACAATCAGTATGTCGCAGATCCGAGGATGGACTTAAAGAAAGGTTCAGGAGTGGAATCAAAATTCAGAGTGAAAGGATATCAACGATACCCAATTCACTGATAACATTGCTAACCTGTGTGAAAGTGGAGAAGAATTACATGATTTGCAGAATAAAACGAACAGTCTAATGTGTACAGAATATGGAATGACAGCAAATCTAAGAAAGAGGAAAGTAAAGAGAAGTAGCAGAAATGACAACATGGACAATACGTCAGGATTGATGGTCACGAATTAGATGAAGTTAAGGAATTCTGCTGCCTAGGAAGCAAAATAACCAATGGCGGTCGGAACGAGGAGGACATCAAAAGCAGACTAGCACTGGCAGAAAGGGCATTCCTGGCCAAGAGAAGTCCATTTGTACCAAGCATGGGTCTTAATTTGAGGGAGAAATTTTTGAGAATGTACGGTTGGAGCCCAGGATTGTATGCCAGTGAAACATCAACTGTGGGGAAACGGGAACAAAAGAGAATCGAAGCAGTTGACATGTGCGGCTACAGACGAGTCTTGGATATTACGTGGACTGATAAGGTAAGGAAGGAGGCGCAGTGTTGTAGAGGAAGGGAGTATGTGAAAAGCTGTGTGGATGGTTCGTTATACTTCGTTGTTGCCTAAGTTGCTACTGATTTTTTCTTGTGATGTCGGATCCGGCGTTCGATCAGCTCTGTTGCTCGGTTCCGGCGCATGTGTCTTCCTTCCTTGGGTCGTCATAGTTCTTTCCTGTTTTCCTGACATGTGTACAGTTATCTGGCTACGCGCAGATATAGCAACTGGCAATGAGGCAAAAGATGTTGTTTCGTAGTATGTAAGCTAAATTGGTGAGTCTGCTCGAGCGGCAGCAGCTGATGCACTAGAAGAAGATACAGACGGACTTGTTATAAAATTCACTTCAGCTCTTGGCGGACAAACTTCGATTGCAGAGTGCCGGCCGCGGTGGCCGAGCGGTTCTAGGCGCTTCAGTCCGGATCCGCGCGACCGCTACGGTCGCAGGTTCGAATCCTGCCCCGGACATGGATGTGTGTGATGATAATACTAAGCGTATGGCATTGGTGGCCGGGAGACCCCTCACGGGGCGGTTCGGCCGCCGCTCCACAAGTTCTTTAACGCCACTACGGCGACTTGCGAGTGAATGAGGACGAAATGATGATGAAAGACACACTACACCCAGTCATCTCGAGGCAGAGAAAATCCCTGACCCCGCCAGGAATCGAACCTGGGACCCCGTATGCGGGAAGCGAGAACGCTACCACAAGACCACGAGCCGCGGACGATGTGTGTGATGTCCTTAGGTTGGTTAGGTTTAAGTAGTTGGTTCATATGGTTCAAATGGCTCTGAGCACTATGGGACTTAACTTCTATGGTCATCAGTAACCTAGAACTTAGAACTACTTAAACCGAACTAACCTAAGGACATCACACACATCCATGCCCGAGGCAGGATTCGAACCTGCGACCGCAGCGGTCGCGCGGTTCCAGACTGTAGCGCCTTTAACCGCTTGGCCACCCCGGCCGGCGTTTAAGTAGTTCTAAGCTCTAGTGGACTGATGACCTCAGATGTTAAGTCCCATAGTGTTCAGAGCCATTTGAACCATTTTTTCGTGTGCAGGAAACCGTTGTGCTCCAGGAACCGGCGTTTCAAGTCACGGACGTTTCACTGCAATGATCGGTCTTTGTGTCTTGGGCGACGTCGGACACGTTTTTTCTTCTCTGAAATAGCTGTCCGTCTCCTTTACGTTTCAGACATGCATTCTGATGACTAATTGTTATTCCCAGCGGTATCTTTTGGTTGCCTCCAGGCTGTAATTTCCTCAATACCATAAACAGCTGGGACAGTCATACCGCTCTTGTGTCACTAACTTGCAAGGACTCAGCCGAAAATGTGATTTTACTTGCGCCAATCAAGGCTGTGAAGCTTCCTACGCCGACTCGTTGATTTGTGATGTGATGGTTCAACTGGCGCCTGGCCCATGAGCAATCGCTCATGCGGTCGAAATTGCTCAGGCGGCTAATGAATGCTTGTGAGATGGTAGCAAGTGGCGGCAGTTCACACACACAACACTGCGTGCGCCACCGTGGTAAACGCAGGACAACAGCCAGGTTGCAGCAACGTTGTGATTCGTCTTTGTCCGATATCGCCTATGACTTCTGAGCCTCCAGTCGTCCCTCGATGACGGCTACGGACGCCGCTGCCTTCGTGCCCGCAGTGTTTTCCCTCTCACTGCCTAGCATACTGTCCGGATTGCTGGGCGTCCTGTACACGCTGTGGCAAAGAGGGGCACCTCTACTCTGTGTGTCACAGTCGCACCATGACTAATGCAGCACAAAAATTCTTACAGAAAGTTGCATGAATAAACAGTGAATTTAACCGCGAAAATACTGAGCCTTGTGGCTCGATCAGCGATATTCCCGCAGCTGGTATGGGTCATCTTCCCGGGTGGTGTGCGCAGAGCGCGCGGTGGCGCCACCTACCGGGCCGATCGGGGAGCGAGGGGTAAACTCTGAAGAAGCGAGGATTTTGCTTTGGGACACCTAGCAGTAACGTCGTTTGCCAAGTCTGGGGGGCAGTACAGGCGCCGTGAGAGGCACCAGGAAGAGCACATCTAAAAGGGCCGTCTTACTCGGGTGACGGCACCGTAGGAAATATTGCCGGCGTGGAAGCAGTCACATTACTGGGAAGCCGTTGGTGTATTTCGCTTGCTACATGTCTCCTGGCATCGGGATCTGTGGCAGCTGGCTTCGTCGAACAAGCAAGAGGGTAAGGGCCCCGCTTGTGCTGTAAATTGTGACTGAAATCGACTACTGGGTTCTGTGCGGTTGACTTCATTTCCTTGGCCGGCCGTTGCTACTCCTACTGACTCTGACCTCGAATGTGTTTAATTTCAACTTGATTAGCACACAATGTTCTAGTGAGAGCTGTATATGATGTGATGATTAATATTTAGTAGGTCCTGGAGTGCTGATACATTCTGTTTGTAGATTGGTGCTGTCAGTGTTTAACCGTCACTGAAGACAGTTTGGCTGGTCCTTGTCCTAGTGCCGCCTGGTTATTGTATTTATATCACACGACGGATGTAATGGTGCAAATGGCTCTGAGCACTATGGGACTTAATATCTGAGGTCATTAGTCCCCTAGAACTTAGAACTACCTAAACATAACTAACCTAAGGACATCACACACATCCATGCCCGAGGCAGGATTCGAACCTGCGACCGTATCAGTCGCGCGGTTCCGGACTGAAGCGCCTAGAACCGCTCGGCTACCGCGGCCGGCGACGGATTTAAGTTGGCCAATTGCTATAGATATACATGTATAAAATTTTCCTTGGATAACTGCAATAACATACTGTTAAGTTTCTATCTGAAGTAATAGTGTGTCTGAGAGACACATGCCTAATTCTAAATGAGTAGTTTCATAAATTCGTATGAGTTACTGAGAGGCTAGATGTTAATGTGTGTTTCAATAGATTGAAACTGACTCTACTAATGAAAGTATGGATATTATTGACAGTATGGATATTGTAATTAATTTTGATTTAATCACAAATTTAGGTGTGGCTATTTGCTAGAAGTCGCTTTGTGTTTTGCGTCGGAGGGGGGGGGGGGGGGAGAGGAGGAATTAGATATACCCTTAGCCTGCACGCTGGTTACTTGCATTTTGATTTCGTAGCTGGTGCGGGGTCCTGGGTTGTGACCTGCTTGTGCTGTTGTGTACTTTCCGCCCCTATGCCCGCGCGTGCCGGTTGTCCGTGTATCTAGTTCGCTGGCTGCTTAATGTATAATTGGCCTTACGCACACAAGACAATATATTTGTACTGCTTAGCTGATGTTCATTAATAGGTTGATTAATTCTACAGAGTATGTGCTGTAATGAATTGTTCTGTTTCTAGTTACTTAAGGCAGATGCCAGTCTGTTGTAGATACCCACCCCATGCCGAGCCTGTATTGGAAACAGCTGAGTGAGCAGACGTCCGTTTCTGGGCGTAGTTTGTTGAATCCCACGAGGTTACTTGGTCACATGAAATTTTATATCCTACATTGTAGGGTGTCTGCCATTTAAGTAACGTGGTTGTGTTCCATGGTATCTGCTTTGTTGTTGTATGTACTCTGAATTACTTTGGTAATACCAATCACTGCAGCAACGAAAGACTACATTTTGTCGTTAAATTTTAGTAAATTGTTCTTCAGGTTGATCATAATTTTTGAGTAAATAATTTTAACTCATTTCACCAAACGGGTAACTGGCTACAAGTGCCGCGGTTTATGAATGTTTAAATTTTGAAGTAACTTGCTCTCATCTAAATGGTAATTTTAAAGATGTGTGACAACTTTAAAAATGTGTTGATGGTTTTATTTGTTATTTGTCTTGTTTAAATGTGCCAAATAAATGCTCAATGCTACTGTCGGTGGTGATTGCCTGATGTGTCACTTGGTCCAGTCCTACCACACCACAGCCTATTGTGCTGAGCTTGTGTCGTAGTGTAAAAGGTTGAATTCCATGCTGTGATGACACATCATTGACAGAGCGTGGTTTCCATCCACGGAACTCTGGGTTATGGGCCCAGCACGCTTCCCCTTTTTTATCTTTCTTTAATTTATTCTTTTTATAGTTGTGTGACTGAGCGATACCAGCGGTTTGCTGAACACTGTTCTTCGAAGCGCGCGGAGTTCTGACAGCACATCGTCTATCCCGGGCTCGTCTTCTCGATGTTCTGCTTGCGCAGTGTTACCGATCAATTGGTTGACCATTCTCACGGACTTACCGTCAATTGGCTTTGTTCTCCCGAAGGAAGCTCCATTTGGTCGGTGCGGTTTCCCGAGCGTATGTGATATTGCGTCTTCTCTAACTCTGGGTCAACGATTCGCCGAATTTCTCTGCACTCCCATCTTGGGAGAGACGAAGGCACCGCGGACGCTTCCGAGCTCAAGAAACGTCTGAATCTGCGGTTAACCACAAATACCTTTATCTAATTTTGGGGCGTCAACAGTTAGCTGTATTTATTTGAATAAGTACACTGTCCAGTCACATTGCTCGACATCAACGTGCAATAGCCACTCACAGACGGCAGATGGCAGCACTAGAAGTGGAAGGGGGGAGGGGGGGGGGAATTGCAGAAAGGGTGCAGCAGTTGCCGTGGTGTGGAAATGGACCGATTTGTCTGACAGGTGCATGGTAATTTTCTTTCTGGCCAAACGCTAAGTTTCTAAACTATCCACCTGCAGCCGTGGTTAAAGTGTATATCGTGCTTGGCAAAATGGCGCTATCCAAAACTTTTGCTGGGGCCACTGTGGTGCATCACGGGCCGTAGATGTTACGGATGAGCGACGGCCGGCCGGAGTGGTTCAAAATGGTTCAAATGGCTCTGATCACTATGGGACTTAACATCTGAGGTCACCAGTCCCCTAGAACATAGAACTACTTAAACCTAACTAACCTAAGGACATCACACACATCCATGCCCGAGGCAGGATTCGAACCTGCGACCGTAGCGGTCGCGGTGTTCCAGACTGTAGCGCCTAGAACCGCTCGGCCACTCCGGCCTGCCGGCTGGTGTGGCCGAGCGGTCCTAGGCGCTTCAGTCTGGAACCGCGCGACCGCTACGGTCGCAGGTTAGAATCCTGCCTCGGGCATGGATGTGTGTGATGTCCTTAGTTAGGTTTAAGTAGTTCTAAGTTCTAGGGGACTGGTGACCTCAGATGTTAAGTCCCATAGTGCTCAGAGCCATTTGAACCATTTTTGATGAACGACGGCTGTGGAGATGTGTAGGGCAGAACAGACGTGCGACTGTTGAACAATTGAACACCCCGATGAACGAAGGGGCTACCAACAGTGTCTCCTCAACGACCACTCTGCGAACGCCGTTACGTATGGGTTACGTATGGGTCTCCATTGCCGGCACCTTGTTCATGCCGTCATACTGATTACTGTTCATCGGCGCCGAATGCCGGAATTTTCATGCCAATACCGAAACTGGACGTCCATTGAACGGCGACAGGTGAATTTTTCGGATGGATCACAACTGTCGTTGGTGAGTACGGAGTGATACGCTTGGAAACAAACATCCTGCAACCGTCGTCGGAAGAGTCCAGACGAAAGGGCATTCCATGGGGTATCTTGTCATTCAGGTAGGCACAGAGGATAAACACAAGTATTCCTCTATTCTTGGGGAGCATGTTCACCCCTATTTTTTTCGGTACGATGCTTTCTACCACCAGGACAATGCAAAGTTCCAGACAAGTCTCAGTGTACGTGCTTTGTTCGAAAGCAGCAGGCTGAGTTAACTGAACTTCACTGGCCACTAAACTCCCCGGATTTAACCCAATCGAGATTCTGTGGGACCCATTTGCTCGGGCTGTATGTACTATATATCGGCACTACACAAAACTGGCGCTAATCCCATAGGCACATGGGGAACACACACGACACAGATCTGTTAGGCCACGGTATTGGTGATAAGTTGAGGAAACCGTCCTGAAACACGTGTGTTACAAAACGCCAGTGATTCCTGCGCATGTACACGGGATATGGTCACCATGCAGATGTACAAAGGCTGCACAACGGGTTGGCATACTCTGGATCAGGTGGCCGAGCAGCTGCTGGCGTATAGCTTCCCATTCTTGCACCAGTGCCTGTCAGAGCTCCTGAAGCGTCCTATGGGTTTGAAGACGTGCAGCGATTCGTCGACCGAGAGCATCCCAGACGTGGTCGATGGGGTTTAGGTCTGGAGAACAGGCAGGCCACTCCATTCACCTGATATATTCTGTTTCAAGGTACTCCTCCACGATGGCAGCTCAGTGGGGCCGTGCGTTATCATCCACCAGGAGGAAGGTGGGACCCACTGCAGCCCTGAAAAGGAGGACATGCTGGTTCAAAATGACGTCCCGGAACACCTGACCTGTTACAGTTCCCCTGTCAAAGACATGCAGGGGTGTACGTGCACCAATCATAATCCCACCCCACACCATCAAACCACGACCTCCTTACAGGTCCCTTTCAAGGACATCAAGGGGTTGATATCTGGTTCCTCGTTCACGCCAGATGCAAACCTGTCGAGAATCACTGTTCAGACTGTACCTGGACTCGTCTGTGAACATAACAAGGGGCCGCTGTTCCAATGACCATGTACTGTGTTTTTGACACAAGGCTTTATGGGCTCTCCTGTGACCTGCACCTTGTCTGTTCAGTCGTCTGTAGACTGTGGCGGCGTCGAAGTGGCGTGATATTTCTGCAAGCCGACTTCTTGCCATCTTCAGAGGTTTCTGATATCTGCTAGTTGTGCCTTCCTGTCTTCATAGCCCCTCCTCCCCCCCACCTCCCCTCATGCCTCTAGTCGGCCGCCTCCGGGCGGTGGAGGAAACGTGAAGTCGGGTGTCGATCCGGTGTCCTCGGTAGTGCCGCGGGCGACGCTGGACGCGGATCTCTGCTGGTGTGACGGCAATGCTTCTTCTCCTCTTCAGTCGTCATGATGGGAGAGGACCTCTTTGTAGACTGCCATTGGTTTTGCTCATGGCTGCGACTCAGGCCTTGTGTAATTGCTAACCGTTTCTCTTTATTTATTAGTCAGGCTTGCAGTTGGACCTATATGGCTTCTTTGAGAATACAATCCCGGAAGGTGTTGGGTTGTTGCAACAACTTGGTGTCGTCGTAATCTGTGCTATGTCCGTGAGCGACGCGATGCTTTGCCACAATGGACTTAATCGGCTGTCGCCATACCAGCAGAGATCCGCGCCCGGGGTCGGCCGTGGCGCTGCTGAGAACACTGGATCGACACCCGACGTTGCACTTACCCCCACCACTTCATCAGGCCAGCGTCCGGAGGGGTGGGCTGGAGACGGTGGTAGCATCGAAAGGCGGCACTCTACAGATATAACTCATTCATTGCAAATGACTGAAGATGGCAACGAATCGGCCTGCTGAAATATCGCACGTTTTGGGTGACTATTCAAGGGACGTGTTGATGACACATTGTGTCAAGCCATCAGGAAATAACCTCCATCGTATTAGAGGGAATTGTTGAGGGTAAAAACTGTAGGGAAAGACAGAAATTGCAATTATTATTTTATTTTGTTTTATTTTCACTTCAAGTTCCGTAGGACCAAATTGAGCAGCAAATCTCCAAGGTCATGGAACGTGTCAGCACATGAAATTACAACATAAAAGTAATAACAGTTAAAAAAATATTTATGAACCCGAAAAAAGTCAGTCCATAAGTGTAAATAACCGAAATCAACAATACAACAGGAATCAGCTTAATGTTTCAAGGAACTCCTCGACAGAATAGAAGAAGTGACCCATGAGGAAACTCTTCAGTTTCGATTTGGAAGCGAGTGGATTACTGCTAAGACTTTTGAATTCGAGTGGTAGCTTATTGAAAATAGATGCAGCAGTATACTGCACGTCTTTCTGCACAAGAGTTAAGGAAGTCCGATCCAAATGCAGGTTTGATTTCTGCCGAGTATTAAATGATTCAAAGTTGCTTATTCTTGGGAATAATCTAAAATTTTTAATAATAAATGACGGTAAGGAATATACATATTGAGAGGCCAATGTCAAAATTCCCAGACTCGTGAACAAGATTTGACAAGAGGTTCGTGAACTTACGCCACCTGTTGCTCGAACCGCCCGTTTCTGAGCCAAAAACATCCTTTTAGAATGGGAAGAGTTACCCGAAAATACAATACCATACGACATAAGAGAATGAAAATAAGCAAAGTAGACTAATTTTCGTGTGGAACGATCACTCACTTCAGACACTGTTCGAATAGTAAAAATAGCAGCATTAAGCCTTTGAACAAGATCCCGAACGTGGGCTTTCCACGACATTTACTACTTATCTGAACAGCTAGAAGTTTGAACTGTTCAGTTTCACTAATCATATGCTCATTCTGTGAAATCAAAATGTCAGGTTTTGTTGAATTGTGTGTTATAAACTGTTCAAAAATGGTTCAAATGGCTCTGAGCACTATGGGACTTAACATCTGTGGTCATCAGTCCCCTAGAACTTAGAATTACTTTAAAACGAACTAACCTAAGGACATCACACACATCCATGCCCGAGGCAGGATTCGAACCTGCGACCGTAGCAGTCAACGATTCCAGACTGAAGCGCCTAGAACCGCACGGCCACACCGGCTGGCTTTATAAACTGTGCAAACTGAGTCTTACTATGATTTAACGTTAGTTTATTTTCTACAAGCCATGAACTTAGGACATGGACTGCACTATTTGAAACCTATCCATTTTCCTTTTTAAATTTTCTAACGTACCTGCCTGATTAAGGGATCGCACATTCACGCTCCGATCAGTAGAACGCCAGTTTCTTTCTCCTGATAATGACGTTCTCCTGAGTAGTTTTCGCCGAGATATCCGATTGGGCGACTATTTTATCTCCGGAATATTTTACCCAACAAGTAGAGCTGCATGCCGTCGGGAAAAATAGCGGCTGTAGTTTCCCCTTGCTTTCAGCCGTTCGCAGTACCAGCACAGCAAGACCGTTTAGTCAATCATCCGCACTGTGGCCCATCCAACTACTGAAAAGGCTGCTGCCCCTCTTCAGGAACCACACGTTTGTCTGGTCTCTCAACAGATACCCGTCCATTGTGGTTGCATCTATGGTATGGCTTTCTGTATCGCTGAGCCGCGCGGTGTAGCCGCGCGATTTAGCCGCGTGGTCTTGGCTACTTGTCACGCTTCGCGCGGCTGCCCCTCGGGCATGGGTGTGTGTTGTCCTTAGCGCCAGTTAGTTTAAGTTAGATTAAGTAGTGTGTCAGCTTACGGACCGAAGACCTCAGCAGTTTGGTCCCGTAAGGCCTTACCACAAAAAATTCTTTATCGATGAGGCACGCAAGTCTCCCCACCAATAGCAAGATCCAATATAAATCGAAAATAAAGTGCGAAATGCGTGTAAAGTGTACTTAGTGTACTTTTAGTTAAAAGTTGATTTGACTAATATTTTAGGCAATGACCCAATGCAAAAGAAGAGAAGATCTTGCCAGTTCTGAAGCAAAACGGGAAAAACAAAAGAAAAGCGAAAAACGATACAGACGTAGAGTGCGAAGCATGTTTAAGTTGCCAACGAAGGACAATAATCACCGTGAGAAGCAGAGAAACCCGAGAACAACGAAATGAGCGGATTAAAGAATCAAGAATTGCTCACCATCTTATAATGGTAGACTGCGAACTCGCCTCCAGCCATGAAAATATCACCCTACGGGAAGAAGGGACGATTACAAGTAGACAGTACTATCTAACAAATGAAGCATTCCACTACGACCAAACGAAATAACACAACAGGTACAACACGTCGTGATAGGAAAAATGGATAACATCTGTGAATTTTCCAACGCGAAGAAATTCAGTAGAGAAATACTGTGATTCTGTTGCACGAATGGAAAAATCAAATAAAAATTGTCTCGATCGTGTTTTAAGATTTTTATTCATTAGCAGCCGTTATCGGCCATTTCCTCGGACCATCTACAGGCGTTTTCCAGCTGCAATACAGTAGTAATACATGTTCAGTATAGAGGGATGAAAATATGGCTAAACAATGCCTAAAATAAAAGCTACTATAATAAAAAAGTACGATGTTACACTCATTATGGCTTCTGGTGAAAGTTGACGGAGCGAGATCTGTAGAAGTGACTGCTGAATAAGGCAGTTTTGCTAGAGATTATATACTGTAAGGACCGCCCATCACCTACAGCATAACACCATTGACAACCAGTCATGCGTGAGACATGCTACATTGATTGGTTTAGTCGAATGTATAGCAAAAATAGACACAGAAATAAATACAAAAATTACAAACATAAAATTTTTACGTGCCTAATCCTATCATAATTAAGTAAAAGAAACAAAATGACAGGTATATACTGTAATCCTATTGTGTGTAGACTGCCCCCCCTGTGGGCATTTGTATGTACTCGTTACTGCAGAGACAGCTATATTTCTATATTTGGTTCTGTTGCTATAGCAATGGCTTGCCAGTGTCGATAGTTGAACTGCAGCGAGGTCCACGACAGATCCTATGGCAGAGGACGGAACGCTGAGGTGGCAACGACTGTCTGGTAGCTTAGAAATAGATCGCTACACAAATGCTCATAGGGAGCTCAAATGGTTCAAATGGCTCTGAGCACTATGGGACTTAACATCTGTGGTCATCAGTCCCCTAGAACTTAGAACTACTTAAACCTAACTAACCTAAGGACATCACACACATCCATGCCCGAGGCAGGATTCGAACCTGCGACCGTAGCAGTCGCGCGGTTCCGGACTGCGCGCCTAGAACCGCTAGACCACCGCGGCCGGCATAGGGGACGGTCTGCACACACTAGGATTACAGCATGCCTCCCACCAGGATTGGATACGCAAAAATTTCATGCATGTAATTTTTGTATTTATTTCTGTATCTATTTTTCTTATAAATTCGTCTAAACCAATCAATGTAGCTTACCTCACGCATGATTGTTTGCAAATGGTGTAATGCTGTAGGCGATGGGTGGAGCTTACAGTATATAATCTCGAGTAAAGTTGCCTTATTCAGCAGTGACATCCTTTCTTCCACAGATCTCACTCCGTCTGCCAGCACCAGCAACCATTATGGGTGTAACATCGTAATTTCTGATTATTGTATCTTATATTTAAGACGTTGTTTTACAATATTTTCATCCCTCTATACTGAATGTGTATTATTACGGTATTGCAGGTGGGACAAGCATGCAGATAATCTGAGAAAATGCCGAAACCGTTTGCTGACGAATAAAAAGATACGGAGAAACCCCATGCTGCGATCGAGATTACTTTTATTTGATTCTTAGCATTTTGCATCGATTGTGCTTTGCTACAGTTATAGAATGTTTGCTAAAATTATGAATGGAAAAATTCGATTACCACATTGTAAGCACATCCATAGGAATTTTTAGCTCCGCGGTCTGCGGCGTCTTGTCTCGGTCAGCGCGGGTCCCCCCGTCGGAGGTTCGAGTGCTCCCTCGGGCATGGGTCTGTGTGTTGACCTTAGCGTAAGTTAGTTTAAGTTAGATTAAGGAGTATGTAACCTTATGGACCGATGACCTCAGCAGTTTGGTCCCATAAGACCTTACCACAAATTTCCAGAATATGAATTTTTACATTACATGACCGTGGAAACTCTAGGATCAAAACAGTCTCTTCAAATTATAAAAGCGTACAACGCCTGCCTCCAAACGACTTCTTTCGGTCTCACTTCGATCAACACTAACAAAGATGAAATCCATTACGTTTCCTCCATCCAAGCAAATAGCTGTCACAACATGGGATCATTACAATCACTACCCAACGCCGACCATAAATTTCAGCAATACATTTCATCGGAAATGAAGAAACACAAATTGATCCGAGATGTACAGAGGATCTTACACAAATGCAATCAACTGCTTCATATTTTCAAAACAGCACTAGGATTTCTGATGACTATAAAGTAATAAAGCGAGCCTACAAAAGGCCGCTTGGAGAACACGAACTTCGATTTAATGCATCTCAGATAGACAAAGTCACCGTCGTAATTGTAGACAATGAAAATACAAGCCGTAACATAATTGCACAAAGAAGAAAAGAAGGACTACAACACACTGAAGAGATTCACCTTTCACATGATGCCCTTCAATATCCATTAATATTTTTGCATGGAGACGACGGATATCATTTTAATGTGAAACAAATCGAAGCTAAACAGACGTAGAAGCAAATGAAAAGTTACTTCCAAGGAGTTCTATGCTCACCGCTTAACGATCAGAGACAATGAAACATACAATCACATTCTCAAGGCTCGCCGTTCATTGCAACAATTCCTGATTGGTACGTATGCAAAAATATCAGCGAAACGGATATTTTACGAAACACCGAACCAGAAAAAAAATACACACGGAAGAAAACATCCACCTTCCAGACGCAATCATAAATGATGGAAACATCACGACATTGGAACAATGGTAATCTTTCCCTCATCATACATAGGAAGTCCGAGACACACACGTATTCACACAGCATGCCATGACCCACTTAAGAAAATAAGGACGACCTGATCTCTTCATAACATTCACAAGCAACTCGTCGTGGCCAGAAATCAAAGAACTTCAAAGATACGGAGGAACCCCACGCTGCGACACGACATAATAGGCCGAGTTTTCCCATAAAAACAAATGAGATTTATTGAAGTCGTCACAAAATACCACACCTGTGGCACCGTTAGATGCTTGATGTGTACAATCTAATGGCAAAAACGAGAACTGCCTCACCCACACAATGTCATAGGGCTACACTACAGAATTCATCCTACGGATAACGATAACAATATCCAAGCTAAATTTCCTAGTCCACAAGAAGATCCGGAACTTACGATATAGTAGGGAAAAACATGGTTGCGGGACCATGCGGGCCATTAAACCCCAATTCGCCTTGTATGTGTGATAGAAAATACACAAAAATACCCAAAATCATACTTGGATAACACACAACCTGGAGTTGATGGCTGTCCCATATACAGAAGACGATCACCCAAAAACGGTGGCTTTACAGCAAAAATACGAATTCTAGGCAGCGACGAAATGCAAATAGATAATCAACGGGTAGTATCATGTAACACACTACTTTCCAAAATTTTCCAAGCACACATAAACGTAGAATTCTCAGTTCAACGAAATCCGTCAAAGGCAGTGGGGTAGCAGTATTACAAATACCCAAAGACGCGAACAAAAAAACAGAAACGACGACATCCTCATGTACCAAATGGGAACATACATCAACAGTAACGAAGCAACTTGGGCGGATTTTCGGCTTTCCAAGACACAAACGCGAACAAGCTGTACAGTATCTGGCAGTGCAGTTGGATAACGGACAGAGAATTTACTTCATAAAAGACACCTCAGAAAAATTGGAAGCGAACCACCTCAGAACACAACATTAACGTCTTTTTACCAACTGTGTCAAACTGATCCATTCACGAAAACATTACTATATGTCGACGCCCCATACTTACTACACATTGAACACAACAAGAAGAATCTGTCAACGACGAAAACAAGGACTTCTAGCAGAAGATCATCCAGGAATCACGCAAACTGGCGCACTAAGCGGAGTATACACCGTCACCTGAACAACACCGAATGATTCTATCTCCAGATGTTGCTACACGAAATACGGGGACCAACAAGTTTCACAGATCTCAAGACTGTTGACGATTATCTATACGACGTACAGAGAAGCATGCCAACACCCAGCACTACTGGAAAACGACAACCAATGGGAATTAACACTACAAGAAGCCTCACTCACAGTCTCAGCTGAACAAATGGATTATTCGCCATAATTCTAACAACATGCAACCAATCGAATCCAAAATAGCTACGGGACACCTTAAAATAAAGTATGGGTGATGACATACTGCACCAAATCCGAAAAGCTCATCCTGAACTGACCATCGACTTCAATGAGATCTTCAGTAAACCACTCGTTCGCCTAAGAGGTAAATGTTGAGTTATGAACAACCGTACTTTACTACAACCTGGGATGTAAGCAAGGTGAAAAGATGCTGTCAGTGTGTTAAACCTCGAAATTACAAAGAGAAAAAACTGCAGCATCAACGAACTACTTAAATACATTGCTCACAATAAACCATTCCTCAACGAAAATCAAAAGGAATTTTGCAACGTTATCATGGAGCGATCGACAATAACACTGGCATAGTTATTTAATTGTATGCTCCAGGCGGCAAAGGGAAAACTTTTCTAACTAATCTATTGCTCGTTGAAAATCTTACACCAGCAGATGAGGTCAATGCATGCTTAAAAAATCACATCTCTGGCCACACATACGAATACTGCGACTGAAACAAAATATTAGAGTTGAACTATCGAAATACAAAAAGAGCATATTTTGCTCAACAAGTTTTACGAATAAGTGAAGCTACATATCCTACTGACCAGACGAATGGCCTCATTAAACTCTGATTTATGAAACATAGCCACTGCTGAAAACGATCTTATCGACCAAATTTATCCATTGTTCACTATTATACCAATGCAGACTGGCTATTTGAAAGACCAATTCTGGCAGATAAGATAATATTGTCGACGATAACAACTTTAATATTTAAAAGAAAATTCCCAGTGAAGAGAGAATGGCTGTAAGCACTGTGGGACTTAACATCTTAAAGGCGCTACAGTCTGGAACCGCACTACCGCTACGGTCTCAGGCTCGAATCCTGCCTCGGGCATGGATGTGTGTGATGTCCTTCGGTTAATTAGGTTTAAGTAGTTCTAAGTTCTAGGGGACTTATGACCACAGCAGTTGAGTCCCATAGTGCTCAGAGCCATTTGAACCATTTTTTGAACTTAACATCTGAGGTCATCAGTCCACTAGACTTAGAACTACTTAAACTTAACTAACCTAAGGACATCACACACATCCATGCCCGAGACAGGATTCGAACCTGCGACCATAGCAGCAGCGCTGCTCCGGACTGAAGCGCCTAGAACCGCTCGGCCACAATGGCCAGTGTGAAGAGAGAATAAACTAATCGATCAAGAAGACGGTAAACGTTGACGAAAGTGTGAATTTTCCAACACAATTTCTAAACGCTTTTCAAATACCAGGAATGCCATTACACTCACTTCAACTGAAAATTGGATCTCCGATCATCAACTCACCAAAACTGTGTAATGGAACAAGGATAGTCGTCAAACAGAAATCGAATAACATCTTGTACACTCCGTCATCAGGCCACAAGTGGCCAATCGGGACCATCCGACCGCCGTGTCATCTTCAGCTGAGGATGCAGATAGGGGCATGTAGTCAGCACACCGCTCTCCCGTCGTTATGATGGTTTTCTTTGACCGGAGCCGCTACTGTTCGGTCGAGTAGCTCCTCAATTGGCATCACGAGGCTGAGTGCACCCCGAAAAACGGCAACAGCGCGTGTTGACCTGGATGGTCACACATCCAAGTGCCAGTCACAGCGTTGACAGCGCTGAACTTAGGTGATCTGACAGGAAGCGGTGTATACACTGCAGCAAGGCCGTTGCCTCGAATAACATCTACGAAGCCAAAATTAAGACTGGAAAGTACAAAGGACACACACTATTTGTTGCCAGAATACCACTGATCTCTATTGAACTGCCATTCCAGTTTAAAAGGTTGCAGTTTCCAATCAAATTAGCCTACAGTTTAGGAATTGATAAAGTGTAAGAAGAAACTTTAAAATATTTCGGCGTCAACCTCTCTCACAGTCAACTATACATAACTTGCTCTCGAGTAGGAAATTCGAAACATTTGTACATATATATACCTTGGATAACAAAACGAAAAACGTTGTTTATAAACAAGTATTGTAAATAGAATAGGGTAACGGCCTTACTGCAGTGGATACACCGGTTCCTGTCACCAAAGTTAAGCGCTGTTGGGCGTGTTCGGCACTTGGATTGGTGACTGTCCTGGCCGCCATGCGCTGTTGCCACTTTTCGTAATGCCAACTGAGAAGCTACTCGACCGAATTGTAGCGGTTCCAGTCACATAAAACCATCATAACGACTGGGAGAGCGGTGTGCAGACCACACGCCCCTCCTATTCGCATCTACATCTACATCTACGTGATTACTCGGATATTCACAATTAAGTGCCTGTCAGAGGGTTCAATGAACCACCTTCAAGCTGTCTCTCTACTGTTGCACTCTCGAACGGCGCGCAGGAAAAACGAGCACTTAAATTTTTCTGTGCGAGCCCTGATTTCTCTTATTTTATCGTGATGGTCATTTCTCCCTACGTAGGTGGGTGCCAACAGAATGTTCTCGCAGTCGGAGGAGAAAAATGGTGATTGAAATTTCATGCGAAGATCTCGTCACAATGAAAAACGCATTTGTTTTAATGATTGTTTCTCAGCTGAGAATGATACGGTGGTCGGATGGTCCCGCTTGGTCCTTGTGGCCTAAAGACGGAGTGCTTTAAATAGAATATCTTTTCAATAAAATTTTATCACCCCTTATTATTTAAAGTTTATCCACACAATCTCATATCAACAAGGTGAGCGAAGCCATGTACCCCAGCTAGTGTCAGATATCTGAACGATCACTCAGACATTATAAATGTTTGAAAATGGCAAGAAATCGTTCCTTTTGGACGACACCACGTGGCGTAATACCCGAGAACTACTCAAAATTTCCCTACGCCGGGGAAACGCGAAATCAAACACGTCCCATCTTCTTATCAATGTTTTCCACTAGTTCATTTCTTCATCGATTTTGAGGATAACCTCCTCATTTCTTACTTTATCAGTTCACCTACCTTTCAACATTCTTTTGTAGCACCACATCTCAAACGCTTAGATTCTCTTCGAACAGAAGGGTTATTTTTCTTCCAAGGCTACTAGATAAGATATTGCTGGGAAACAAGCTGTTGCTGGGAACAGTTCTCTTGCTTTTGAGTTTTCTGATTTTTCACTGTGTTTTACGTTAATATTCTTGTAGCGTCGTTTTCGTCTACGGGCTTCTAGAACTGGGAGACCTGCTTGACATTTGTCGTACCTCAGTTTCTGACACTGCTTTGTCCGGTGCATACTGATGTGTTCGTCTAATTCTTCTGTAAGAGAGATTCGAAGCGTTCCTCCAAGAGACTGTTGCGATAGTGTGGGGTGGTTCGCAGACTGATGGAACGCCGCTCAAAGTTCCATGCTACTTGCTACATTGCGACATCATGTGTCTAGTTTGACCAGTCAGCAACTTAATCAAAAAGGTGATCATAACGTCATACACGGCCAAAGCCGAGGGCTAGTATCGCAAACTTCTCTTAGACGTTCTTCCCCTGGATACCACCAACAGTCCTGGTTTGTTGACGAGGCATAAACGTTATTTGGACGACGACGCAGTATCATTAAACTCTGGATATGATTTAACTCGTTGCTGCTTATTGAGACAAGTCCACAACCGTTCTGTAACACGAAGCGCTCAACCTAACTGACTGTGCTAGGTAAGGATTCACACTGGAAAATTTCTCGAATTAAGGCGATTTGGTCAGCGAAGTTCTATATCGATTTCCATGGGCAACCGACAACGATATTTAAACTTACTCTGAGCCACCTTCCTACTGCCACTGTTAATGCTTTGCAAAGTAGCATCATCCATGATAGACAGATTGCATAGAATAAGTTTAAGTTCTTCCGAATAAATGAGTACATCACGGACATTTAAGTCACTAAAAAGGAGACGGACATAAAAAAAAACGAAAAAGAAGAAAAGCAACATGGCAACGGTTATGTCGAGCCAAAAACTTTGCTCCTAATTGAACAAAGCCTTTGGCGTTTTCTTTTTTTTTCTTTTCCTAAGCTCATATTGTGTACATTCTTCTGGATCTGTGAGACTATGGAGTCCCAATACATTGAAAATCATTACTGCTAGGCAGCCGTATACACGCCCGCGCTGCAGAGTAATTTAGGTCCTGATATGTAACATTGCATAAGTAATCAGTAACGCTGATGTGGTCGGGAAATTGGTTTTACGAATCAATGTAATTAAATTTAGAAACCCCTCTATAATGCATTTGTAACAGAAAACAGAATGCTTCATTACATTAATTGGCAGCAAGTATTCATCTGATTACAAACATTAGCTTGTTACTGAGGGTCCTGACCTAGATGACATTATCATCTCAAACGCTAAAAATCAACTCAATGTTCAGTGAATTTATTACACACAGATTTTCTTTGTCTTTTTTAAAAACAGCTTATTTTATTAGTCGAACGGTAAAATTGAGTATAGTAAGGATAATAGGGAACTATCGCTTAGGAACTCTAGAAAGACTGCAAGTCACTTAAAAAATTGATCCACATTATTCGGAAGGATTATCATCATCCAGTATCAAATTTTGCAAGAAAGCTCAATGAATTCTTCTCTCGCAAAGATTGCATGGGTCGAATGTCTACAAGAGTCGTTTGCTTTGAAAATACTGTACTGTACAGTTGGACCTGAAAGTTACCTGGGAGTATAAACGAAAGGTAGAAGTACTCATTCCACTTAAATCGACCACAGAGCATTTAAAAACTCAAGGGTACGCTTTCACAACACAACAGGATCTCCATTGGCGGTAAACAGGAATTTGAATAACAGCTTGTCCCAGTTACTTGATGTTTTGTAGAAGATTTCACTTAAATGTTACACAACGAACAACTGAAGCTCTGCACTTCCATGGCCGTGGGTTATTTTGATAAAAATTTAATCCTTCTGCGTCTTATTTTCAGCACACGAAACAATCATTTCTACAGATGAAGATGGTATTTTATTTTCAATACACGAAACAGTCATTCCTACAGATGAACATGTCAGCATTTGATGGCTATGGTGTACGTCCAATGTTACTAGAACTATTGAGTTGGAGATCGCAAGAAAGAATGCCGCAGATGATCCCCGTCGTTCGGACTTCGAGAAAGGGCGATTGATTGTCATATGTTACATGGGTGAATCATACCGGCGCGTAACACATACAGTTGAGATGGCTCTGGTGCAGAGCCTGTAGAACGAATGGTGGCTCAATGAACTTAGCACACTTTGTGACGGTCAAGATGGTGTAAGGAAAGTGTGTCACCATACAGACGTACATAATGATAAATGTTAAACTGAATACTAGCGAACAGTTTTTGCTTAAATTATGAGAATTGTGACTTTCTCTTAAATACACCGAAAATTAATACGAACATTTTATTATTATGCTTTAGAAGTTCACCGGTGGAGTGGGGGGCGGCATAATCTCCCAGAGGGACCGAGGAAAAAAGATTCTACACTGACAGAAGAAAATCTCAGCTCCAAGAAGGGGTTGTGGGACGTAAACTAAAATTGGTACGCGAGTTTCTACACCCAAAAGGTGATGTATGATGAAATTTTGCGCCAGTCGCATAAGAGTGGGCTAGTAGCGCCACTATTTAGCTTTGCTTTAAATACACGCTTTAGTGGTCATGAGCGCTGGTTATCTTCGAGACTGGACGTGATGAGTTGATTGAAGTTTAAGTCAAGAATGCCTTTAAGGCGACAAAGACGCCATTGTCAACATCTCACAGAGTTTGGATGGGGACGTGCAATAGGTCTACGAGAAGCGGGATATTCCTTCTGCGATACTGCAGAAAGAGTTGGCAGGAGAGAAACCACTGTGCATGACTGCTGACTTTGGTGGTCACGAGCATGTACAGTCGTAAGAGGACCGGGCAACGGACGGCCCCGTGGCGTTATCGAGAGGGAAGAGCATCGTGTTCGGCGCATGGCTCTCTCACATCGTACTGCATCTGCAGCTGCAATTTCGGAACCAGTTGACACCACAGTGACATGAAGAACTCTTACAAATGGGTTACTTTCAGGAGAGGCACGAGCCAGACGCCCTGTAGCGTGAATTCCACCAATCGCAAACCACCGCCACTTGCGACTTCAATGGTGCCAAGCGAGAGCTCATTTGGGGGCTGGTTGTACCTCTGGTCGTATTTCCGTTTGAAGGATGCCAGTTGAGTACCTGCAACCATCCTATCTTCGTGCTAGACACATTGGAGTTATGGTCCAGGGTGCGATTTCATATGAAGCAGGAGTACTCTCGTGGTTATCCCGCACATCCTCACTGGAAATCTGTACGTCAGGCTGGTGATTCGATCTTTTATCCCGCCATTCATGAACAGCATTCCAGAGAGTGTTTTCCAATGGCATAGCGCTCGCCCGCGTACCACTTTTGTAACCCCACACCCAATATACTTTACAGGTTGTTGACATGTTGCCTTGACCTTGGTCTGTCTCCAATCGAGCACATGTGGGACATCATCGGATGAAAACTCAAGTGTCATCTACAACTAGTATTGATGGACCAAGTGCGACAGGTATCGAACTTCGTCCCCACAAACTGACATCTGAAACCTGTACAATACAGTGCATGCTCGTTTGCGTGCTTGCATTCAATATTCTGGAGGTTACATCGATTGTTAATGTACCAGAATTTCACATTTGCAATTTCTTACCTTGCCCTTACATTACCATGCAATCTTGCAACGTTAATCACTTACACATGTTACCTAGAGAAACGTATTCCCGAAGTTTCATTATTCTGCATTAATTATCTTTGGTTTTGTGATTTTTTTCGGTTAGTGTACGAATAACACCGGAGTACGTGCTATGGATGCTTGTTACCGCCCACGGCATGGAGATAATTTACAGCCATAAACACAATACATTTAATACATACAATCAATAACTGCTGAAACGTGCAAACCTCTCTTGTCTTTAAATCGTACTGAAGATAAGCCAGTAGAATTTTGGGTTTGGAGTCTATTGGGTGCGCTGATTGGCGTAGGATCGTCATCTAATTGGTAACAGGGGCTCATTTTCTTCGGAGGAAACTATTTTGTTCAATAGTTCAGCTCAAATTAATGCCTTTTTTGTGGTTCAGAGTGAGTGGTCTCTAAATGAAAAGATAACACTGTTTCTTTTTCCAAAATTTGACTAGCAAAGAAAGTGCGATAAACAAAAAAGGAACTTTCTCCTTAACTTACGGATGAACATAGCACTGATTAATAAGTTTGAAAATACTGATTAGAAAACTTCCTTAGATAATAAGTGTATGACTGGGTCAAGTAAAAACTTTGCTTTTTACAGTTATCACGTAATAAATGAAAGTTATTGGTAGAAGCGTACAGTTCCTCAGATCGATAACCATTGCATTCTTCAGTTCTTGAATTCGATAGTTGTCGAGGAATGTTGATATGACTTGCTTAGCTGGTTATAATGCAAAGGACAGCTAATAAACCCAATATCTACATTTCCTTTTCTGAAACGGTTTGTGGTTATTGCTTTTCCGCAATAATAATTGTTTTTTGTGGTTGATACGCATAGAAGAGGAAATAGTAATTTCAACTAAGGTTATTTTGATCTTTCTGTACCCTGGTCAGTCCTTCCGAAGACCATTTCTTCACTTTTTCTGCAGCCATCTTGCCTGAACTTCCTAGTTATTTCGTTCTCGTGTGACTTACATTGCTGTATTTATGTCTTTCTGAGCATTAAACTGATTTTTAACATTTGACATATTAAATTTATGTAGGCCATAACTATCAATTTTTCTAATCACGTATGGATTTGCTGCCAAGTAGAGTCTTGACCCTTTTTAATTACACACATGTGATGCTCCATGGTTGTGCCCTATCGCTACTATGCAGTTAAGAGCTCTTGCGAGCAGCACATACGCCTCATGATAGCTTAAGCAGACTGCACTACAAATTTTACAGCTTATGGTCAATTTACTAAAGTTCTCTTTGATATGTTTAACATTTTGTGTTGTCGAACGCTTTTTCTTGGTCGATAAGTCTATGAAAGTACATTGATTTTTCTTAAGCCTTGCTTCTATTATGAGGTACAACGGCTGAAATGCTTCTCTGGTGTCTTTATCTTTCCCAAAGCGGATATAACCGTCACCGAATAGATCCTCATCTTCTTTTCCATTCTTCTGTAGATTATTCGTGTCAATAATTTGGATGCATGAACTGTTAAGTGGATTGTGCGAAAGTTCTTATACTAATATTCTCTTGCTGTTTTAGGAATTGTATGGATGGCATTTTTCCAAAAGTCTGATGATGTGCCTCTAGTCTCATAAGCTCAACTTGAATAGTCGGTTTGTAACTGCTTCCCCTAATAATTTAAGAAATTCACAAGGATTATCTCTTATCTGAACACAAGCATTCCAAAGTTTTGTTAAAATCGAATACCGGATACTCTATGTCTTCCCTAACACTCTCTTTTCTTCTTCTATCGCATCAGACAATACTCCCCATCGTAGAAGCTTTCACGATACCTCTCCCATCTATTCATTCTCTCATCTGCGTTTAAAATAGAATTCCCATTGTATTCTTAATGCTTTCGTTCTTGCTCTTCATTTCTGTCTTTTCGTGGGCATTATTGATCTTCCTTCTTTCGCCTATCAGTTAAAATACTTCTTCTGTAACCCAAGATTTTTGGTTTCTTCGTCGATGCCTTCCTTTTTATCTATGTTTCGCTTTCCAACTCATGCGATTTGATTGCCCTTTTGCTCTTTTTATATAAGTCTCTTCGTCTTCAACTGGTCTTACTACTTTGGTATTCGTTATCACAGTGTCTACCTCATCAGAGAATTTTGAAGAAATCTCATCATCGCTTAGTACTTCAATACCCACATCTTTCTACATTGGTTCTTCCCAACGATCCTTACGATCCTTTTAAGCTTCAGTCTACTCTTGATCACTACTAAACTGTGATCCGAGTCTACGTCTGGCATTAAATACACCATACAAACCAACAACTGATTTCGGAATCTCTGTCTGACCTTTATGTAAACCAACTGTAATTTTCCAGCGTCTGCAGGCCTTTTCCGAGTACACCTCCTCATCTTGTGGTTTTTGAGAAATGTATTCCCTATTACTAATTGAAATTCGTTGCAGAACTCAGTTAGTCATTGTCCTCTCTCATTCCTACTGCCAAGCCCACATCCTCCGTTAACTTTTTCTTCAATTCCTTCCCCTATTACCTCATTCCATTCCTCCATGACGATTATATTGCCACTTCCTTTTATACACTGGTTTACCTGCTCAATGTCCTCATGCATTTTCCCTGTCTCTTCGCCTTCTGGTGCGGACATTGGCCTATACAGGGTGAGTCACCTAACGTTACCGCTGGATATATTTCGTAAACCACATCAAATACTGACGAACCGATTCCACAGACCGAACGTGAGGAGAAGGGCTGGTGTAACTGTTTAATACAAACCATACAAAAATGCACGGAAGTATGTTTTTAACACAAACCTACGTTTTTTTAAATGGAACCACGTTAGTTTTGTTAGCACATCTGAACATGTAAACAAATACGTAATCAGTGCCGTTTGTTGCATTGTAAAATGTTAATTACATCCGGAGATATTGTAACCTAAAGTTGACGCTTGAAACCTCCGACGTTCACTTGCGTGTTGTAACAAACACGGGCCACGGTCGGCGAGCAGCATCTGCAAGGACATGTTTACGATGACGACCGTGTTCACGAGTGTGGCTGTAGTGCGCAGTTGTGGTTTGGTCCAGCTGTTGCAGTGTCCGCATGTAGCGTTTGCTGCTATTGTTATTCTGCATTCGTCTCCGCACGCAGACCAATTGTAGTACACCGTGTTACCAGACGTCTGTCATAGTGTAGTGTTGTAGGAACTGTGACCATGGTGTATTCGAACTCTGGAAAGGCGGAGATGATACTCATCTATGGCGAGTGTCGACGAACTGCAGCTGAAGCCTGCAGGGTGTATGCAGAACGGTACCCGGACAGAGAGCATCCAACGTGCCGCACATTGCAAAACATCTACCGCCAACTGTATGCAACAGGTATGGTCGTAGCACGCAAACGGGTCCGTAACAGGCCCGTCACAGGAGAAGCAGGTGCAGTTGGTGTGTAGCTGCTGTTGCCATGAACCCACACATGAGTACACGGGACATTGCGGGAGACGGTGGACTGAGTCAAAGTAGTGTCATGTGCATACTGCATCGTCACCGCTACATCAGCAATTACATGGTGATGACTTTAATCATCGAGTGCAATTCTGTCAATGGGCATTAACAGAGAATGCGTTGCAGTTCTACCTGTTTACCGATAAAGCGGGTTTCACAAACCACGGGGCAGTGAATCTACGGAACATGCATTACTGGTCCGTGGACAATCCTCGCTGGCTCAGACAGGTAGAGCGACAGCGACCGTGGACTGTAAATGTATGGTGCGGAATCATTGGCGACCACCTCATTGGTCCTCACTTCATTGCAGGGGCTCAAACAGCTGCAACATACATCATGTTTCTACAGAATGATCTGCCAACGTTGCTCGAAAATGTCCCACTGGAAACGCGTCGACGTATGTGGTATCAGCATGATGGTGCACCTGCACATTCCGCATTAACACTAGGCTGACCCTTGACAGGACGTTCGACGGGCGTTTCATAGGACGTGGAGGACGCATAAATTGGCCAGCCCGTTCTCCTGATCTTACACCTCTGGACTTCTTTCTGTGGGGTACGTTAAAGGAGAATGTATACTGTGATGTGCCTACAACTCCAGAGGATATGAAACAACATATTGTGGCAGCCTGCGGCGACATTACACCAGATGTACTGCGGCGTGTACGACATTCATTACGCCAGAGATTGCAATTGTGTGCAGCAAATGATGGCCACCACATTGAACGTCTATTGGCCTGAAATGTCGGGACACACTCTATTCCACTCCGTAATTGAAAACGGAAACCACGTGTGTACGTGTACCTCACCCCTCATGGTAATGTACATGTGCGTCAGTGAAAAAGACCAACAAAAAGGTGTTAGCATGTGGACGTAATGTGCTGTTCCAGTCTCTTCTGTACCTAAGGTCCATCACCGTTCCCTTTGGATCCCTACGTAATTCGGTGCTCTCCGATATACACGATCGAACAGCGGAGGAGTGGTACTCAAGCGTCAACTTTACGTTACAATATCTCCGGATGTAATTAACATTTTACAATGCAAAAAACGGCACTGATTACGTATTTGTTTATATGTTCAGATGTGCTAACAAAACTAACGTGGTTCCATTTAAAAAAACGTAGGTTTGTGTTAAAAAACATACTTCCGTGCATTTTTTTATGGTTTGTATTAACCAATTACACTAGCCCCTCTCCTCACGTTCGGTCTGTGGAATCGATTCGTCAATATTTGATGTGGTTTACGAAATATATTCAGCGGTAAAGTTAGGTGACTCACCCTCTGTAGTGGATTTACTGTTTTTGGTGTTGACTGGATATTCTAATGACAGCAACGCCGTCACTGATCTGTTTACAGGAAGCCACTCTCTGCCCTTCCTTGTTACTTTCAACGCATGCTACTCCCGTTATATCATTTTCTGCTGATGTTAACATTACCCATCACTGCTTGTATCTCCTGATAATGTCCTCAAGCTTAATCTGTAGTGGAAACTACAAAACTGTAAAGTAGTCTAAAATTAACCCGCACATGACATACATCCGACTTGTACTTCAGATGTAATATATTACATCTCTGTCAGTGTAATAATTGTTTGATGTCTAGAACAAATCAGTTATTCACATCTACTTTACGATCTATATCGGTGTAGTACGTTTGGGGAAGATGCCATGCTTTTTGCTTCTAAATTAAACTATGACGGGAATTTTGATATTTTCTAAACGAAATTAATCAAATATATTTGGCAAGGTTTCTTCATATTGAAAACTGATTTATGTGATAAAATCATAACTTTCATGTCCCATAGTGATTTTTCGTACGGGGCAACTACACAACTCATTCCGAAAATTGCTATAAGATGGCAAAATAAATTTGATGTTATTACCAGTTTTTTTATATATTTTATTGACAAGTAATGCGAAATTAAGGCTGGTGTTGCAATTACCGAACGTTCTATATTTGATGTTTACTGTTTTAAAGCACAGTTATTAGACATATCTCCTTCATCTGTGCATGTTTTATGAAGTCACTCCTTACAATAAATACACTAAACTCAGTCGACTTACGGTCAGTTTTTTCGTAGTGGTCTCTCTTACACATGACACAGTAATTGTTTTCAGCAACTGATTTTACTTTTTCCTCCGTTCAGTGATTGAATGACTTTTTTTGGTACCAGTCCTTCTTTGTTGTGCTGTTTTCAAACTTTGTAGGCTTTCCTGGTCTGTCAACAGCGATGCAGTTTCCTTCTTTCTTTTCTCTGGCATTTCAAAAATGATGGCTGTTCAGTCTTTGCAAGCTAGGAAAGTTACCTGCTTACATTCAACTCTTGAGTTATGTCCAACTTATGTGCTTACAGATTTGTTAGGAGTGTTGGGTTCTGAGTTGCCAGAACCACCAAGGGTGTTGCTTCCATTAGAATGCCTCTCCGTAATTTCTAAGCATCGTCTGCAAATGAATAACTGTACAAGAAAAGTATTACTAGTATCCATACTACCCCAAAGAAAACATGGCGTGCTTCCCAAATGTCGGGTGAGTTGTAAGTTGAAATATGTGTTCCAGTATGGCAGCAAACGGGAAGTAACTGGACGCACACGTAGTTCAAGACCAGTTCATCATATGAACACATCGCCAAAATGTACATAAATCGCTATTATTGTTTTTAAATATACCTGCGATTAGTTTACGGTGTAAAGTTTCATAACTGGCACAGTTGTTTGTCTCCAAAAAAGGCGAAAAATATCGATTATTACTGCAGCTGCCACTAGCCCATCGAGTCTTGGTTTTGCTCCGCTCAAACATTTGACCAAAAATTCGCATTGGCTGTCGAAGATGTTGCTCAGAGGCAGGGATTGACTCGTATAAATTGGACGCTGTCGCTGGATGTCGTTCCCAGACTGTGTTCCTATGCTCAGTTTGTTCGACAAAACATCTTGTGCAGCCCCTTGTAGCTCATTGGTAACGTTTTCTTACGTTATGAAAATTGATAATGGGCATAACATACTTTCCTGCAGCATACCCTAAGCTACATTTATTTCTGTACATACCTCTCCATACAGGTTCCAAAATGTTACTGGATGGAAAACTCAGCAATTAGCAGACCAAATCGAGATTCTGAAGCTTGTGGCAAGCGCAGATTCGACATTCTCGCTGTGGCTTACGATACACAATGCTGTAAAACAATTGTTGTGAAACTTTATAAGTAACGCGAACCCAGTGAAGACCATTCTTTTATGTAAGCCACCATATTAAATGCTGCTGTCGTGATGATGGAGCAGTCTTCCTCTGCAAAATGATCTCCGCCACAGAGTCTTCAGCGATAAGTCCTTTACGAAAATAACTGCCGACAACGAACACAAGGTAATGAAATGTTTTGAGCACTTGGATTGGTTGTTCAAGAACAAAAGACCTCTGGTCAGGTTCAGATTATAAGGTTATCGACCACTGCCAGTGTATTGTTGTTACGCCTTGCTCAAAAACCATCTTTTCCCTCTACACCACCTCGCCCAAAATTGTCCGTCTGAAACAGGTTTTGGCTCCATGGAGATCGGTATTGTACCACAATGGATAACTAAGTAATTCATAGACGAAAGCTGTGTTTATTGCAAGAAACACGTCTACAAAGGACTCTGTCGAAATGAGCAAAGTGAGGGTGAGGACTCTCTTAAATATCGTTGAAGCCAGCCATCAACAAGAGGCACTCAAACCAAACACCCCTTTTTGTAACCAGCTTGCCAAGAAGACACTTACGGAAACCAAGCCTCTGCCGTGTTGTTTGGAGAGAGAAGGGGAAGGTGTGATTACATCGGCTTGCGCGGCCAGAGTGAGTTGACATAAAAGTTTTCTGATTATCGTACGGCGTCAGTTTGGTTCCTCCAGTAAAATTACGACGCGGCACAATATTGAGGAAACTAGGGCAAACTGTGTTTAGATTATTACCTACTGCCCTGCTCGTTTAATAAACAGCTTCTCTACTGCTGTCTCCTTGCACTAAGGGGAGATAAAGTCACAAAGACACTCATTTAACGTCAACAGAAAACTGAAGAACATTAATAGTTTTCAAATATGGAACTACGTCAACCAATCAAAAGGGCACCAACTTACAATGTCTATCTCCTGCATATCGCACAGTTGCGATAAAATGAAGCTTTGTCTAAAATATGTGACATTAATAATTACCAGGTAATCTAACTACTGCCGAGGGTTTTTTCCTTAATTGGCTCTAAAGAAGTGTTCAAAATGGTTCAAATGGCTCTGAGCACTATGCGACTCAACTGCTGAGGTCATCAGTCGCCTAGAACGTAGAACTAATTAAACCTAACTAACCTAAGGACATCACACACATCCATGCCCGAGGCAGGATTCGAACCTGCGACCGTAGCGGTCACGCGGTTCCAGACTGAAGCGCCTTTAACCGCACGGCCACACCGGCCGGCTCTAAAGAAGTGTAATTTTTAAACAGTAGCTATTTTAAATGTAGGCTTTGTGACGATAGGTTAAATTCTTCTTTTCTGGATGTTGTGTTTCAGATCGCCCATATTTCCTAGTGAAGCCTGGAAGAAAACTGGGTGCATAATAGTTAATAGCAACAACTGGCAAAGAGGAAGGATACTAGTAGACTTCTCTTGGCCAGGAATGTCCTTCTTGCCATTGCTAGTCTGTTTTTGATTTCCTCCTTGCTCCGTCCGTCATTGGTGATTTTACTGCCTAGGTAGCAGAATTCCTTAACTTCATCTACTTCGTAACCATCAATCCTGGTGTTAAGTTTCTCGCTGTTTTTATATCTGCTGCTGCTTATTACTTTCGTCTTTCACCGATTTGCTCTCAGTCCATATTCTGCACTCATTATATTGATCGTTCAATCCAGCAGAACTTGTAATTCTTCTTCATTTTCACTTAGAATAGCAGTCATCAGCGAATCATATCACTGATATTCTTTCACCATGAAATGTAATTCCACTCTTGACCCTTTCCTTTATTTCCGTTATTGTTTCATAGATGTACTGATTGAACAGTGGGGGCGAAAGACTATATCACTGTCTTACACCCTTTTTAATTCGGGCACTTCGTTCTTGGTCGTCCCATCTTATTATTCTCTCTTTACTCTTGTAAATATTGTATATTGCCCGTCTCTCCCTATAGCTTACTTCTACTTTTCTCAGAATTTCGAACATCTTGCACCATTTTACTTTGTAGAACGCATTTTTCAGGTCGACAAATCCTATGAAAGTGTCTTGATTTTTCTTTAGTCTTGCTTCCATTATCAACCGCAATGTCATATTGCCTCTCTCGTGCCTTTACTTTTCCTAAATCCAAACTGATCGTCATCCAGCACTTCCTCAAGTTTCATTCCCATTTTTCTGTATATTATTCTTGTCAGCAACTTGGATGCATGAGCTGTTAAGATAATTGTATGATAATTCTCGTACTTATCAGCTCTTGCAGTCTTCAGAATTGGGTGGATGATATTTTTCCGAAAATCAGATGATACATCGCCATTCTCATACATTCCACACACCCACGTCAATAGTCGTTTTGTTGCCACTTCCCCAGTGTTTTTGAAATTGTGATGGAATGTTATCCATCCCTTCTGCCTTATTTGGTCTTTAGTCCACCAAAGCTCTTCTAAATATTGATTCTAATACTGGTTCCCCTATCTCTTCTAAGTCGACTCCTGTTTCTTCTTCTACCACATCACAGAAATCTTCCCCCTGATAAAGGGTTTCAATGTGTTCTTTCCACCCATCCGCTCTCTCCTATGCATTTAGCAGCGAAATTCCTGTTGCACTATTACTGTTATCACCCTTGTTTTTAATGTTACCGAAGGGTATTCTGACTTTCCTATATGCTGAGCCTGTCGTTGCGGAAATCATTTCTTTTTCGATTTCTTCACGTTTTTCATGTAGCCATTTCGTCTTAGCTTCCCTGCACTTCCTATTTATTTCATTCCTCAGCGACTAGCATTTCTTTATTCCTGAGTTTTCTGGAACATTCCTGTGCTTCCTTCTTCCATCGATCAACTGAAGTATTTCTTCTGTTAACCGTGGTTTTTTCGCAGTTACCTCCTTTTTACCTATGTTTTTCCTTTCAACTTCTGTGATGGCTCTTTTTGAAGATGTCCATTCCTCTTCAACTGTACTGCCTACTGAGCTATTCCTTAAAGAACTTCAAGCATATCTCATCATCCCTTAGTACCTCCGTATCCCAATTCTTTGCGTATTGATTCTTCCTGAGTAAGTCTTAAACTTCAGCCTACTTTTCATCACTACTATACTGTGATCTGACTGTATATCTGCTCCTGGGTATGCCTTACAGTCCACTATCTGATTTCAGAATCTCTGTCTGACCATGATGTAATTTAACTCAAATCTTCTCGTATCACCCGCCTTTTCCAAGTACACCTCCTCCTCTTGTGGTCTTTGAACAGAGTACTACCATTGCAATTTATTACAGAACTCAGTCTTTGTCCTGTCTCATTCTCTGTCCCAATCCCATATTCTCCTGTAACCGTCTCTACTACTCCTTCGCTTACAACTACATTCCAGCCCCCATGACAAGTACATTTTCATCTCCGTTTACGTACTGTATTACCCGTTCAGTATCGTCACATACTTGCTCTATCTCTTCATCTTCAGCTTGCGACGTCGGTATGTACACCTGAACAATTGTTGTAGGTGTTAGTTTGCTGTCAGTTCTGATAAGAACAACTCTATTACTGAACTGTTCACAGTAACACTCTCTACGTCCAACCTTCCTAATCATAACGAATGATACTCCCGTTATACCATTTCATGCTGCTGTCGATATTATCTTATACTCATCCGACCAAAATCGTCGTATTCTTTCATTTCACTTGACTGACCCCTACTATATCTGGATTGCGTCTTTGCATTCCCCTTTTCAGATTTTCCAGTTTCCCTACCACGTTCAAGCTTCTGACATTCCACGCGTCGAGTCGTAGAACGTTATCCGTTCGTTGATTATTCAGTCTTTTTCTCATGGGCACCTCCCTTTTGGCAGTCTCCTCCCGCAGATCCGAATGGGGGACTATTCCGTAATCTTTTGCCAATGAAGAGATCATCATGACACCTTTTCAATTACAGGCCACATGTCCCGTGGATACACGTCACGTGTCTTTAATGGAGTGGTTACCATTGCCTTCCGCAGCCTCATGCCGTTGACCATTGCTGATTCTCCCGCCTTTAGGGTCAATTTCCCATCGCTAGGACAAGAGAGTGCCCTGAACTTCTGTCCGCTCCTCCGCCTTCTTTTACAAGGCCGTTGGCAGAATGAGGGTGACTTTTTATTCCGGAAGTCTTAGGCCGCTAGAGCTGATTATTAATCAAAATCTAAACAGTGACGGGATTCAAACCGGGAACCAAGGATGATTTGATTACTAATCAAAGACATTACCCCCCTTTCTTTGCGCATACGTAGTCTTTCAAGTTACTTAATTTTAAGAAGCTGCCTATGTTGTTGATGTTTAAAGCTGCAATCCTGTAGGCTTGAGACGGGTTCATAATGTACTACGTTTCATAAATTCAACTCTTACATCACACACAGTCAGTATGACAGCTATGAATAAGTGCCACACACGTATCCGCCGCCTGTCACTTGGTATGGGTGAGGTAACCGTTTGTGAGCGGATTTAGAGTCCTCAGGCGTAAATCTTTCTCGCTGCTTATCGAACAACCGCCCAGAACGTTTCTTTGTGGACAAAAATACACTTTAAACGTGGATTATTGACATCTTTATCTCCAACCCAGGAGCTCTCTACAGGTGTGAAATCCAAATCCTGCATGACCACTGTAAAACTAGTTTAGTTAATGGAGGAGTGGGGTACATATTGTTCATGATTAGTTTCTATCTTAGGTTTTTTTGTTATAACACAGCGTATGAGGACACCCTTATGACCAAGTCTAATTTAATAAAACAAATAGTATGTGTAATACGAGCCTGCACAAAACAACACGCATTAGGAAGATATTGCGCACTTTTGACCCCATATGGTCTGTGTCTACGTGAAGTCCTGTGTCTTACACAAGAAGCATTTTGCGATTACAACTTTTCAGTGGGAATAAATGCAAAAGGAAACCCAGATAAGACAATATTCAATGCCACACGTAATCAACCGAATTGTGAATTAAAAAAAAAAGAGAGAGAGAGAGAGAGAGATTTGTGCGGTATAAGCAGAAAAATATAATTTTTAAGTCATTTTTCTCCTTCCGATCAACCTGGTAGTAAACTGTAATTCCGATGAGACTTAAGACAGTGACATCTAGATTTTCTCAATGATTTTCGATCTGGAAGCCTATAACTCAGTAAGAGAAGATGTAAAAAGCAAACAAAATAACTGGGCTTCTAGCGCGATAAGAACCTACAGTTAATGTAGCGTTCCCTGCACAAAGCAGCCACTTTACTTTTTTTTTATTGTCAGTGTGACTTGGTACTGTCATGAAACTTCAGTAGACCATAGTCAAATCATCGTATAATATAAGCTGCAAATGGGAGAAAAAACCAATTACGATAACAAAACAATAATAAAAGAAGAAAGGAAACAAAAACAGAAAATATAGCAGAAAAATCGTCACTAAGCTACCATGATATGTATAAACAATTTCTTATAGTTGTTTTATATTTATTTAGTTTTTAAAAAAAGTTATTTATGTTGTATATAGATCAGAGTATATTCTAAATAGCAAACTAAGAAAAATTCCAATATGATTTCAAGGATTGTGTACGCTCGTGTGTACATATACTTCAACTATACATATTGTTTTACAATAGAACTGGATCGATACTGTGTCAAAACACAAAACGAAACGAGCAAGTAAACTAGGAGAGAACAAGCCGAAGCAAATCAAATGGGAAACATACATAACAGGGAAAACACCTATCATCAGAAAAATGAAATTAACCAACACCTTGCCGACGGAAAACAAGATTCAACATGTTAGAGAAGAAGTTTCGATATCGAGGCATTCGCAAATACGTCCGATAGGCCATTATCATGAGCTGCATGAAGTTCATGTGTTCTTTCCCCTCGCCGTCTACAACATGATGAACGAAGTGTACCAGTAACCACATAATGGTATTTGTTTTCGACCGTGGAAAGAAGGAAGACTGGTCGCAGTATGAGTAAGGAAGGCCAGTTGCGTCCTAATCCAAGAGCAGTTTGCCATATGACGTCCACAAGTAAAGCGATGCCATGTAGCAACTGTAGACATACAACGACTACAAAAATCCGTGTCGCTAAGCCCTGTACGGAAAAGTCGGTCGTTCATTGGAATCAAGTTATTTACTACCTTATACGAAGAGGACGCTAGGCGCTTCGGCAAAATCGGAAGGCTGATATTTCACCAAACTGTCGTCCAGGTTGTTTGCGGCGATCCTCTTTCAACGAGGTTCGGGCAAGCAACTGCTTTCCAACCAATCTGTAGGAATTTCATGGTGAGGACGGGTCTCCATAAAATGGGAGCCCCTAAATAGCTCGCCACAAGGTAGAAGTCACGTATGTGTTTTAACTTATAAATCATAAGACCAACATCAACAGGGGGTTCGAAATTAGCAGGATGGACACACAGCAATAAACAAGACATGTATGTGTGATTTTCTTGAGTTATCATCAAAACAGTACGTCGCACATAGGAATGAGGCTTCATGACCACGTCATACCGTAAGCTAAAGTTATGTCTTTTCCATAAGAAATCGACCAGACAATTGCTGTAGTTTCCTCTCCATCATCGAGGGAAGCGGATAAACTTGGGCCAAGTAATAAGCTTTGCATAAGACATATGTATCCAGTTTTCTGACTTTCTTGAGCGGAGTAAGAGAACGCCTTTCATATTCTAGTATCGCTCCCTGAATTGTTTCCGTAACAGACTTCCAGTTGAGCGTCGCCATTTTGAGTGGACATCGAGCAATGATGATACCGAGAAACGTATACCGATCCGTTGCAGAAGCCCAAGGAACAACAGCGTCATCAAAACCTCGCAATGTAAGAAGCCTGCATTTACCTTCATTAAGTAGTGCACCTGAACTCCGGCAATAATCGTAGATTACAGCCTTCAGTTGTGGTACCTCCACAGAAGTGCGGAGCAGAGCCATTTCGTCATCCGCTTATGCACGAACAGCTAAGGTCCCCCCAGAACGCGTCCAACCTTTCAGCTGGGATGCTAGCATCCGAAGTAGGGGCTCCAGAGACAATACGAACAAAGTCATTGACAGCCGGCTTCCTTGAGCCACTCTCCGACGGATATTTATCGGGGGCGTCAGTTGGCCATTAACAACCACCAAAGCTGAAATACCCGTAAACAGGTTTGAGAACACTCGCCGTGTGTCAACAGTAAAACCGACTGCCTCCAGAATTCGAAGCAAAAAGTCGTGATTAACACGATCAAATGCCGTATCAAAGTCTATGAAAGGAAGGGCACAAGGGACGGACGTTATAGCAACCGAAACCACGTCACGACACTCGACTGTAGGAGTAAGAATGGTACGACCAGGTACGCAACGAAGTTGAACAAAGTAACTGGGTGAGAACTATCAGGGGAAGACGGTCCAGTGCGTTTCGGGATTAAAACAGCTTTTCCCACTTCGAACGAGGTCGGCACTACTCTAACCTGTAACACTTCATTGAAAAGAGACGTAAGGGTTGCACCTAACAACAGCCAAAAGCGCACATAAAATTCCTTGGGAAGTCCATCCAGACCCGGAGACTTTTGAGATGGCGATCCCACAATAATTTTGTAAACTTCCTCAGGCTGAACTGCAGCTAAGAGCGTTTCATTATATTCAGGTGTAATTGTCATATCCAAGATGCTGACTAGTGGCTCTTAAAGGGTTGAACTGGACTCATCGATGTGGTAAATGTCTGCATAGTATTGGTGTAAGACACGCACTATATCAGCTTGCTCCGAAACAATACGTCCCTTATTTGTCGTGAGTAATACAAGTGCGTCGGTGGGTCTGATGCCGAAGCAAATGACAAAAGGAAGTCAGTTCTTCCGTCACCAATAATCGCGGCTTGGATCGCATTTTCAACCCTTCCATTTCTATTCTTTTCAAGGTCAACAATTTTGCCTTTACACGCCTAACATCCGCTATTCGCAGCGGGGCGTAATTCGCACCATCATAAAGTTCACGCAGGATGGAATAATAATATAATTATTCAAATAATTGGACTTTTACAAATGTAGTTTACTCATTCAAGAAGTTATTCTGTCGTTTGCAAATGAAGGCACAGATTGTAAAACGTAAATTTAGGATGAAAGCTGTAAAGAACATTCCGTTTTAATGACTTTATTAATTAAACTCGTATTGTTGTAACCAGATATATGCATAATTATAAAATTCTAGGCATCTGTTACAAATTCTGTCAATCAAAACCTGTTTCGTTTTACCCTCTTAGCATCAATTATTCTTAGGAATGTGATTCATCGTGTAATTAGCATGTATTAATTAATTTTGTGAAGTTCATTATTGTACTCATATTTAGATGGAATTTTAACATTTAAAAACATTTTTAAATTATAAATTTCACATATTATTCAATTCTGTAATTTTAGACGTATTATTCTGTGTAATCAGAACATCTTACATTTGGAACTTTTAATTGGAAATACGATTAAAAATATGTTGTCATTATTTAGTAATAATAGTCCAAGTCACCATCAACTATTTAGAATATATAAATAGGGAAGCAGTGAGGCTGCTGGGACAGGCAGTTTTGAGCTGATATCTCGAAGTGTACCCTGTGTTAGTTACTTGAATATTATTTCACTAAGATTTAAAGTTGTGGAAAAGAATGTTTCTTGATTTGTGAACCAGTCAGTTATTTTACGAAGACATACTGTACAATCCGGCCTCTTTGCAGTGTGTCATTATGGATTTGATCAGCTGTTACGAACGGAAGAATAAATGTTTAAAAAACTGGAACCGATCACACACTTCATGAAGATCCAGGCAATCTACGAATATTTCAGTTATGTGGAGAAAACTTTCGTTTTAACCTTTACTTATGATTCTAGATAACATCAGAAGACATACACTTTTGATAAGTCAGTTCATCTGTCTTCGAAGTTTTGAGGACTGTCTTGCCAACGAGTAGATAATAATTAAGTAGAAATGTTAAAAATTGACGCAGCCAAGCCAATCGCAGTTCTGATTCCACATAACTAACATTTAAGGGAAGGAACGTGTAGGCTTGAGTCATCGACAACACCTATGCAGGGATGTGCGGAACGTCCGAGCAGAATTACGTAGACAGCTGAGAGTCAAGATCCATTGCGGAATCCAAAAAGGAATCAGACATCGAGGGATCAACACCCCCTTCATTTCAACCTTTTTTCTTAGATTTCTTACGTGCCACGGCACTGTCAGGATGTATACGCTGTTTCTGTCGGCTACGTGGCATGGCGGCCTCTGCAGACGTAGGTGTGGGAGGAGTCTTAGGCACAGCTTCCTACCCCTCAGAACTAGGGTCGTGTAATGCAGTTCCAGTCACTAAGGCTGAAACATTCTGTGGAAATGTCAATGCAACAGGTAATATTTGGTTGCTAATTTTATTCTCCACGGGAGTTGATGTAGTGGGCAAATTCAGAAAACCGTCGGCGGTTGAAGACGAATGAGCAGGAGGACATCGCATCGGCTCAGACCGTAACGGAGGACACAAAGACGAAGGGTGGGAACGCCACTCCCTCTCCACACACAAATAACTCAGAAGGGGCCCCTTCGCGAGCAGGAGGGATCCTGGAGATAACTTCTTTGCCACTCACCGTACCATGGACAGCAGGTATCGTAGCATCGAGAGGGGCAGGGGACACAATCGATGCGGAGGAGGTTGGTGCAGAAGGCACAGCCAAATCCTCACCATCACCATCCTGAGTGCGACGTCGCCTGTTTGTCGTCGTTATAGGTTCTAACCTGTGGCCAGTAGGATTCTGAACCTGTCACGGAGCTAGAAGAGGAACTTCATTGACACGATTATCAGAATTGACTGTTTGTTCATTATGATCCGAAGCAGAAATAGGCCCGACGGCGGTAGTGGAAGGGACAGGGTCACCAACCGTCAATTTGCGACGCTACTCTAATGGCGGCTTTAATGCAAAAACCCTCCGCGGGAAATTAGACTGAACATGTCCACTTTCATTATAAAGGAAACAGGTTCCCTCTTGACCAGTGTCCAAAACACGAACACGGTAACCACACGCTTGTAAATGTGATGGAATATTGCGTTTGACATGCATTTCTACGGAAAGAATTACACTATAACACTGTAATGTGGGTTGAGTAAACCAGAGTTAATGGCGGACGTTTTTCACGTTACCATAAGGAGTCAATATGTCTTCAGAAAGTTGTCATCACCTCCCGGCGGGGTGTTTGAAACTCGAACGTTGTTATATTCGATTTCAGCATCTGCGAGTGACACCCTACTAACGGAATTACCGCGATGCTTGAGCGGGACTTCAGAACCATGTCGCGACAGTGATATGTCAGCGTGAAGGGGATCCTTAAATTTCACCTGAAACACATACCCGTCTCCATCAAAATAAGCGGAGTGGACATGATCAGAGTTCATACGAATTGTATCGACAAGTCAATCGTAGATTTCTAGAGACCCGAGCTGCACGTGTCGCGTTGCTTTATCGAAAGTAAAGCGCACAGTACCTTTTCGTGAAATAGACGTTGAAACCATGGTAGGCATAGCGGAGCGGCCGACGCCGCTGCAAGTGGACGAACACAGACAGTAAGGCGGGGCGGAGGTGATACGACTTACTCGGCAGACAGAATAACACTAACGTGGAAAACTTCACACAAGCGACGCTGCCGCAAGTGAAATTTACTAGAGTCTCCCCACTCGGTGCACGAAGCGAAACTGACTAATCAAAGACGCTACCCCTAGACCGGTTTCCATATAAGCAACAAGTATTTTATGACCTAGATGCAAGTACCTCCCTGAGGTAGAGAGGTATTCGTGGCAGGATAGCATCAAACTAGTCAGAAGACTGATGACGACCAAAAAAAGAAAAAGTATGGCAATAAGTACAAAATGATCCGGGCGTGTTTACAGGGTTGGTCCGAGAACATTTTTCCATATAAACGACTTAATGATAAAAAGTGGTAATACATCTGTGTTCAGAACACTGAGGATTTTATCTGCGCCGTGGGCGTACATTAATCAGTCAGTTGTACATATCATGAACAATATTGATAATTACGGCAAAAACAGCTATGTCTATCAGCAAGGAATGGGATCTAGACTGGACTTACACCTATCAAGAAAGAATAAACATAAATCTCGAAACAGCATTTTCTGGTAAGGAATAAAACTATACAAAAAGAGGAGATAAAAGAAACTGCTAAAACAAGCTCATTTAAAAAGGCACTTAAAAACTACCTGTTAATCAATACATTCTGCATGCTGTATTGAAGGATTATTAGATAAGCAAGAGTGGGCATTCCTTAAAAAATATGACACAAATAGCTATAACGACGTTAAAACATCTATCATTCCACGTAACATTTTCGCACTATATTTTTCCTTTTTTTTTTTTTTGCTTCCTGGAGGAACTTACTTTCAAAGAGATACAATTTCTGAAACCAACACCTTAACCTCTGCCTGAGCTCATCGTCTCACACGTTATACACGAATGCTGAGTCAGTTTGTGAAACTAGCAAATGGGAAGTTGGGGAACAAAGTATTGTTTCGAGGTCAGCTGATAGAGTGTGTAGTGTTACGAAACAATGTGTGCATAGTGTGTGCAGTGACTGGGAGTGAGAAGTGAATGAAAGTGTAACATTAGGCTTTTACATTATTAAATAACTTATCTGTAAAACAGTACTGTACACTGGGGATAAAGCGAATAAGGCAGCACTGATTTTGACAGACTGGCCTTGTATTTGGGTGGTTGGAGCCTCGGATCTTCATCCAAGCATCCTGATTTAAGTTTTCCGTGATTTCTCTAAATTACTTCAAATACCGGGATGATTCCTATTATAAGGCACGGCTGATTACCTGTCCGTCTTGTCACTCTAGATCTGTAAGTGCGTAGATGTTGAGCCCTCTGGCAAGTTCGATACCTCAGTACCTGGCGAACTTGAACACAATTTTTGGGTGTCTGGGGAGTTAGTGCTGTCTGGAGGTGACAGTCTGGCCGAGGGTTACGGGAGTCTTGAAGAGAAGGGCGCACGACGCGGGAGATCCTTGTTTTGGGTTAGCGTGGCTGGCTTTCGCGGTGTGCGCATGTTCCAGTAGCGGGCCCTGTGTGTTGGTACTGATGGCACAGAGATCTGCGGCAGTTATTACGGTATGCCAGCTGTGACTAGTATTCCGGTCAGACCGTGTGATGAGTAGTTTGACAGGACATTTACACGGCTTGCTTGCCATGCTTGGTCGAAGGTAGATCTTGGGATTCGCTACTACCTGTTTTAATGACGAGCATTCTTTGACATTCCTTTGATACTCGTTCCGGCCGGTGGCTTTTGTTTGTGTTGCACCTGTTCGGTGATTTTTGGCTGCTTGTACTCAGCTCGCCGCCGTCAGTTTTGCAGTTCAGTTTTGGTGGTGTCTATTCCTGAACTTTCGTCACGTGTGCTCAGTCCTTTCCCTTGTGGGCAAAGTAGGCCTATTGGATCTATTAAGGCTAATTCCTCTCAAACTAAAAGCGCAAATACAGCAGGGGGATAATTTTAGATTAAGACCTTTTAGTGCTATTGGTGTTTAATTTCTTTCAAAAGTTCTTGCGAGCTATATGTGTTGTTTCATATTCTTACTGTTCAGCTTTTGTTTATCAGGAAGGGAGTTTCTCTTGGTAGTAGTAATAACTGTTGCGCGGAAGCATTAGTAATTTTTTGACGGTTAACGTAACCGACGGCCTGTGCGTCGCACTCTGAGAAGATGCTTTTCCTTGTTTAGCAGGCTCGATTAAATTTAATACGAACTTTTCTTAAGTTAGTGTTTTGATACTCTTTAATTTCTCGTGCCTGCTTCTGCTCTTGCGTTGAGTTTAGCGTCTATTGAGATGGGACAATCAACTGTTTGAAATGCTGTTTTATCCCTGCTTTATTTAAGGGAGGTTTTATGTATGTTGTAGTTGAGCTACGGCTAAGTTCACGTCTTATCGCCGCCCATGGGATGCCCGAGGTCTACCTCGGAGTGTAATGTGCCGTCTGCGGACTTGCTACCTGATCTCAGATAGGGCTTGTTCCTCATAATTTATTGATTGTTGTAAGTGGGCTGTTTAGGTTTTTATGTTGGTAACGCCACGTGACGCTCTGTATGAAAATCACTGACTGTGCTGTGTGCAGTCTGTGGCTGGTTGGCATTGTTGCAATATTCGCTTGTGTAGTGTTGGGCAGTTGGATGTGAACAGCGTGTAGCGTTGGGCAGTTGAAGGTGAGCCGCCAGCAGTGGTGGATGTGGAGAGAGAGATGCCAGAGTTTTGAGAGGTTACTATGAGTGCACGATCTGGACTGTGTCCGCCAGAAAAAGGAAATTTGTAAAGATGGATGTCATGAATTGATATATACACTCCTGGAAATGGAAAAAAGAACACATTGACACCGGTATGTCAGACCCACCATACTTGCTCCGGACACTGCGAGAGGGCTGTACAAGCAATGATCACACGCACGGCACAGCGGACACACCAGGAACCGCGGTGTTGGCCGTCGAATGGCGCTAGCTGCGTAGCATTTGTGCACCGCCGCCGTCAGTGTCAGCCAGTTTGCCGTGGCATACGGAGCTCCATCGCAGTCTTTAACACTGGTAGCATGCCGCGACAGCGTGGACGTGAACCGTATGTGCAGTTGACGGACTTTGAGCGAGGGCGTATAGTGGGCATGCGGGAGGCCGGGTGGATGTACCGCCGAATTGCTCAACACATGGGGCGTGAGGTCTCCACAGTACATCGATGTTGTCGCCAGTGGTCGGCGGAAGGTGCACGTGCCCGTCGACCTGGGACCGGACCGCAGCGACGCACGGATGCACGCCAAGACCGTAGGATCCTCCGCAATGCCGTAGGGGACCGCACCGCCACTTCCCAGCAAATTAGGGACACTGTTGCTCCTGGGGTATCGGTGAGGACCATTCGCAACCGTCTCCATGAAGCTGGGCTACGGTCCCGCACACCGTTAGGCCGTCTTCCGCTCACGCCCCAACATCGTGCAGCCCGCCTCCAGTGGTGTCGCGACAGGCGTGAATGGAGGGACGAATGGAGACGTGTCGTCTTCAGCGATGAGAGTCGCTTTTGCCTTGGTACCAATGATGGTCGTATGCGTGTTTGGCGCCGTGCAGGTGAGCGCCACAATCAGGACTGCATACGACCGAGGCACACAGGGCCAACACCCGGCATCATGGTGTGGGGAGCGATCTCCTACACTGGCCGTACACCACTGGTGATCGTCGAGGGGACACTGAATAGTGCACGGTACATCCAAACCGTCATCGAACCCATCGTTCTACCATTCCTAGACCGGCAAGGGAACTTGCTGTTCCAACAGGACAATGCACGTCCGCATGTATCCAGTGCCACCCAACGTGCTCTAGAAGGTGTAAGTCAACTACCCTGGCCAGCAAGATCTCCGGATCTGTCCCCCATTGAGCATGTTTGGGACTGGATGAAGCGTCATCTCACGCGGTCTGCACGTCCAGCACGAACGCTGGTCCAACTGAGGCGTCAGGTGGAAATGGCATGGCAAGCCGTTCCACAGGACTACATCCAGCATCTCTACGATCGTCTCCATGGGAGAATAGCAGCCTGCATTGCTGCGAAAGGTGGATATACACTGTACTAGTGCCGACATTGTGCATGCTCTGTTGCCTGTGTCTATGTGCCTGTGGTTCTGTCAGTGTGATCATGTGATGTATCTGACCCCAGGAATGTGTCAATAAAGTTTCCCCTTCCTGGGACAATGAATTCACGGTGTTCTTATTTCAATTTCCAGGAGTGTATATATATATATATATATATATATATATATATATATATATATATATATATATATATATATATATATGATAACTTTTGAACACTGTTAAGGTAAATACATTGTTTGTACTCTATCAAAATCTTTCATTTGCTAACTATGCCTATCCGTAGTTAGTGCCTTCAGTAGTTAGAATCTTTTATTTAGGTGGCAGAATTGGCGCTCGCTGTATTGCAGTAGTTCGAGTAACGAAGATTTTTGTGAGGTAAGTGATTCATGAAAGGTATAGGTTATTGTCACCCAGGGCCATTCTTTTGCGGGGATTACTGAAAGTCAGATTGCGTTGCGAAAAATATTGTGTGTTAGTGTAGTGATGATTAGAATAAGTAAAGAGAGAAATGTCTGAGTACGTTCAGTTTTACTCAGCTGTTTGAAAATCAAATAACGTAAGAGTTTTACCAGCACAGTAATTCATATTTTTTCCAAGTGGATGTTTCACTGTGTTCTAAGGTTCTCTCTGAGCATATTGTTTTGAGTGAAATTATTGAGGCATAAAGGGCATACATGTATATCATGCAGTTTTAATAAGAAAAGATTTAATTCCTGAAGCTTGTAAACTGCTTTTGTAATCCTTTTGGAGCGTAATGTAATATTTGGATTGTCAATACAGGTGAACTTTTCCTAGTGTTGCACTTTTTTAATAGAAAAAAACTTTAACCCTTGCAACTAGTAAATGGGTTATAGTCAAAACAGAGGAACTCCGAACATTGGCGAACTGTACAGTGATGATAAACTTTGACAAGATATTGGTTAAAAGAAACAAACGATGTACATCCTGTTACCCAGTCGGACCTGTTGACTGTGTCCTCCCATTAATTAACGTCATTTTAGGGCGTATCAAATGTTTGTATATGTGCATTATTTTATTGTTGTTATTCTTAAATTGTAATACCAAGGCAGGTCCAATATCTTACCGAAGCACATCGACGAATGAATAAAATCACCACCGTTGCTACTTTTACTATTTGGCGCCCCCTGCAATGGCTCTGAGCACTATGGGACTTAACATCTATGGTCATCAGTCCCCTAGAACTTAGAACTACTTAAACCTAACGAACCTAAGGACAGCACACAACACCCAGCCATCACGAGGCAGAGAAAATCCCTGACCCCGCGGGAATCGAACCCGGGAACCCGGGCGTGGGAAGCGAGAACGCTACCGCACGACCACGAGATGCGGGCCCCGCCCCCTGCCATCCACCTTTTTTCCCTCGTACACTTTCATCCGTGTTAGTTTTCGCTGGTAACTGTAATGCGCACTGTACACAAATCTTGCACTTGGGCGCTCCTAACTCTTCTCGCAGGTTGGAGCCTCAACCTGCCCCTACTAATTACAAAACGTCCCGTGTGGAAATCTTACGGTTGTAGTGCCTCTGGCGCCTCTCTAATCTCTGCGTTCCAAACGGCGACCTGTGTCGCAGTATTGCTTCAGAAGTACGAGTGTACAGTTAACTTGACGTATAACATAGTGAAGCAGTATTGCATTTCTTGTTAAGGTTGATCATGAATGAAATTTGGTCCCAGTTAGATGACGCCTTATCGAACATTGACATTTAAAATTCATTTATACTAAGGCAATATTTCGTATTTCATACTGATATACTCGTAAGCAAACATTCACTGTCATCGCGCAAACAGCTCATTACTAAGACATTTCTGCTCCTGTTGTACAGTTGAGTCCAAAAGAAAGTACAGATTTCAGTTGGTTATTAGAGACAAACCGTTAAAGTTAGAAACACATTGTGAGTGTCTCTGGACAGACGAAAGTTCAAAGATTTATGTTCGCACAGACACTACGCTGAGATGGTAGAAGTCATAGCGTACTTCCTACTATCGCGTGAGACCTCCTTCTGCCTGACGTAGTGCAGCACCTCAACGTGACATGGGCTCTACAAGTCGTTGAAGTTACCTGCAGAAATACTGACCTTGTTGTCTCTACAGCCGTCCACAATTCCTAAAGTGTCGCCGGTGGAGGATTTTGTGGACTAACTGATCTCTCGATTGCATCCGATAAATCTTCGATGTGACTCTGTCGGACGATCTGGGTGGCCATATCATTCGCTCGAACTGTCCAGAATGTTCCTCAAACCAATTGCGAGCAATTGTGGCTAGGTGAAATGGCGCACTGTCATCAGAAAAAGTTTCACGGTTGTTAGGGAACATGAAGTCCATGAATGGCTGCAGGTGGTCTCTGAGTAGCCGAGGACAACCATTTTCAGTCAATGATCGTTTCAGATGGACCAGAGGACCCAGTCCATTGCATGCAAACAAAGCCTACACCATTATGGAGCCGCCACCAGCTTGTTGAAGACTTGGGTCCACGGCTTTTGGGCTCTGCGCCACACCCGAACCCTACCATCAGCTCTTACCAACTGAAATTACCATTCATCTGACCAGACCACTGTTTCGCAGCCGCCTATGGACCAACCATATCCTGAGACCAGGAGAGGCCTCAAAGTGATATCGGGCTGTTAACGAAGGCACTCGTATCGATCGTCTGCTGCCACAGCCCATTAACGCCAAATTTTGCCGCATTGTCCTAATGGATACATTCAGCGTACGTCCCACATTGGTTTCTACGGTTACTTCAATCAGTGTTGCTTGTCTGTTAGCTCTGACAACTCTACGTAAACGCTGCTACTCGCTCTTAGTCGTTGCCTCACGGTCTGGCCGCGTGGTCTTGGGCGTATTGCACGGTTCACGCGGCTCCCTACGTCAGAGGTTCGACTCCTCCCTCGGGCATGTGTGTGTGTGTGTGTGTGTTGTCGGTAGTGTAAGTCAGTTTAAGTTAGATTAAGTAGTGTGTAAGCTTAGGGACCGATGACCTAAGCAGTTTGGTCCCATAAGATCTTACGACAAATTTTTTACCAGTCGTTAAGTGAGAACTTCCGGCCATTGCGTTGTCCGCGGTGAGATGTTATGCCTGAAATTTGGTATTCTCGGCACACTCTACGGACGTCGGAATATTGAATTCCCAAAGATTTCCGAAATCGAATGTCTAATGTGTATTCCATGTTCAGAGTCTGTGAATTACCGTCTTACGGCCATAATCACGGTGGAAACCTTTTCACATGAGTCACCTGAGGGTAAATGGCCGCTCCGCCCATGCACTGCCCCTTTATGCCTTGTGTACGCGATACTACCGCCATCCGTACAGGCGAATATCGCTCTCCATAATTTTTTTTGTCACCTCAGCGTATACCACACACTCAACATGAGAATCGTGCGTTGCTCGAGAATCTTCGAAACAACTGTCCATTTTATTCCGAACACGAATCAGCAGGTCCTTGTTTATTGAATTAATAGCTTCAACAACTCGATTTCTCAGACCCTGAAGAGTAACTGCCACAAGTCGGACGAAGACTTTATCTTTTATGTACTACCACTGAAAAAAATTGCGTAGTGTGAGGCCTGGTGACCTGGGAGGCCAAAGACAATGAAAAAGATCTTGTTGTTCATCTCCGCCAGTCCAGTGCTGTGGAATGGTGTTTTTAGGATAACACTGCATCTCAAAGTGAGAATTAGGCGGGGCACTGTCACACAAAACAATAAAATCATTGGATACGATAATGCGTGTGGCTGGGTTGGAAACTGACCTACAGGGAGCCCGGCCCTCTGGTGCAAGTCTTCTTAGTTGACTCCATTTCGTCGACTTGGATGTCGATGATGGTGAAACGATGACGAAGACAAAGCGACACTCAGTTTCCTAGATGAAAAAATCTCCAATCCAGCCGGGAATCGAGCCCGGACCGCTCATAAGGCACTCTGCCGCGCTGTGCGCACACCTGCCAGAAATCATCGAAACCTTCGGGCAGTGAGGAAGCAACAAGTTTTGAGCACGGCCAAGAGATGACTGTCACAGTTCCCTCCGGAAAAAAGGAAAGTCCAAAACGGCACAAAACACATTCAGCTCTCGTGAGTCCTTGTCATGTTTGACGACGACGCTAGGAGTTTGTGACCCTCAGATTCTTACGTTATGACGTTTTACCTTACCCGAGAGATGAAACGTCGATTCGTCCTAAAAGAGGATGGTTCGCAGAAAGTGTCTCCAGCTATATCTTGGAGATCTGAAATGAAAAATTCATATCGTCTATAAGGTGCGTTCAAAAAGAACCGAGCTGGAGGCATAATTACAGAAACAGTACCTGTATGATAAAAGTATTGACGCTGGATGTTGAGACACTTGTCCCACTGTGACACAAAGAGGTGAATGGTTGTTTCATAAAATTCTCGGGGCAGCGATGTGAACCAGTTCCGCACGTAAGGCTGGACGTCGTCGTCCACACGAGTGCCGGGAAGGTTATGCTGACATCCTTCTTAGACCAAGATGGTCCCTTCTCATTCACTTCCTGCAGCACGGGCCAACTGCGAATGCCCAGCGTTACTCGCAAACCTTGACCACCCTTCGCCAAGTGATCAAATCAAAACGACCGGGCAATCTCACCCGTGGGGTCGGTCTGTTCCACGACAACGCAAAGCCAACACAGTCGTGGCACTCCTGCAGAAACTCAAATGGGAGGTTCTCGGCCAACTTCCATACCGTCCGGACCTGTCTCCCTGTGCTTACGCCATTTTTAGTTCCCTTAAAAAGGCTCTGAGGGGCATAAGATTCATCATGGACAATGACGTTCAGCTGTACGTGCTGAACTGGTTCACATCGCAGCCCGGGAATTTTATGAGACAACCATTCACCGCCTGGTGTCAAAGTGGGACAAGTGTCTCAACAGCTAGGGTCAATATTTCTAACATATAGGCACTGGTTTCTGTAATTTTGCCTCCGGCTCGTTTCTTTTCGAATGTCCTTTATGTATCACGGTCGCAGGACGTAATTTCTGAAGTGTCTCTTTGTCGTTCGTGCGGAACGTTTTTGCCTTGCCCTGCACTGAGCTGCCCTGCTGTCACACTGATGCACGCAAATTTTAAAGAATGAAGCACCTCATCTTTACCTTTTGCTCGACATACACTAGTGTCCAAAATTAAAGCAACAAACCACTATTTCCCCATCCTGTGTCTAATTCAATATATAAACTTACAAACTGTCAACAGTTCTGCACAGGAGGTCGCATTTCGGTCAACGGAAAATCAAGCGAACGATGACGTCAAGGCACCTGTCAAATGGAGTATTGTTTGCCGGGTAGTCCCACACCCACACTCACTGTGTACACATTCACAACCAGTGCAGTATGGCATAGCGAAGGCGCCTACCAGACTCTCTGCGGTGAAGGACCTTAAGAGAAATGGAAGTAGGATAGTGGGAAACTCATATGGCCCGATGGCTTAACTGAATCATTCTATTCTTTCTCGGATGTGGCTACAGTTTGTAGAGACTGAAACTGTATCACGAAGACGAGGACAGGGAGACCACATGTGACATCAGAAAGAGGGCACCGTTACTTGCCTGTAAGGACACAACGGCATCGCATCAGCACTGCGCAGCAACTGGCCTCCGACCTCGCAGCATCCACTCAACCTGTTGTATCGAGACAAACGTTATAGAGAAGGGTTCGAAAGAGTGACCTTAAATGTCGGACATCTGCTGTAAGTGTACCTCTGTCGCATCTTCACAGAAAGGAACGCCTAGAGTGGAGTCATCAACACGCCACCTGGACAGTCGAGAGAGCCAATGGTCTCTTCACAGATGATTCTCGACGGATTCGCACCAGAAGGGAATGTGGAACACGATTTCTAGTCCCGAATTATGTGGAAAGAGACCGATATTGAGGAGGTTCGCTAACGGTGTCGGCAGGGATTATGTTGATCACTCAAACACCTCTTCATGAAATTGTACTGGTGAATCGACAAGGTTTAACTGCTGTAGGGTGTTGTGGTGAGGTCTTGGGACCTTATGTGCGGTTGTTGCGAGGTGTTGTGCCCTCAGACGCCGTATTAATGGACGATAATGGTCGACCTCATAGAGCACGAGTGGTTGATGTTTTGTTGGAAACGGAAGATACTGCATACACGGCGTGGCGTACTCGCTCTAACGATTTGAATCCTATAGAGCATTTCTGGGATGCACTTGGGAGACGGGTTGCATGACGTCAGCATCCACCAACCACTTTCCAAGACTTGCGAGCGGCTCCGCAGGAAGAATGTGCGTTTTGCCTCAGCATGGCACTAATGACGTTATTCACAGCATGCTCTGTCGTTGTCAGGCCTTTATTGCTGTCAGAGGTGGTCACACCCATAGTAAGCACATTTTCAGTATACATAAATGATCTAGTAGAAAGCGTTTGATGCTCTTGAAGGCTATATGCGGTTGATGCACTTGTAGCAACGCCAGAAGATAGTGAGAATTTGCAGAACGACCTGCAGAGAACTGATGAATGGTGCAGGCTCTGGCAGTTGACCCTGAAATTAAATAAATGTAATATATTGTGCATATATAGGAAAATAAATCCACTACCGTACAGTTACAGTACTGATGACAAACGGCTGGAGACGGCGTCTGCCGTAAAATATCTAGGGGTAACTATTCAGAGCGATTTTAAGTGGAATGACCGCATAAAACAGATAGACACTAGACTCAGATTCATCGGAAGAAACTCAAAGAAATGTAGCTCATTCACGAAAGAAGCCACCTTGGCGCTTGTTCGCCCGATTCTTGAGTACTGTTCATCTGTATGGGATCCCTGTCAGGTAGGACTGATACCAAGATAGAGAAGATCCAACGAAGAGCGGCGCGTTTCGTCACTGGATCGTTTAGATGGCGAGAGAGCGTTACGGAGATGCTAAACAAACTCCACTGGCAGACGTTACAAGAGAGGTGTTGTGCATCACGGAGAGATTTACTATAGAAATTTCGAGACACCACTTTTCAGCAGGAGTCGGACAACATTTAATTCCCTCCCCCCCCCCCCCCCCCCCCCCCCCGCCGAAATCCATCCCGTCTGTTGACTACAAAATTCCAGAATTAGAGCCAATACAGACGCTTACCGACAATCATTCTTTCCATGCACTATTCTGGAGTGGAACAGGGTTGGAAGGATCAGTTATTGGTACCGAAAGTACCCTTCACCACAAACTATTAGGTGGCTTGCGGAGTATGATGTAAATGTAGATGTAGATGTAGACAGTTGTCGGAATGTATGTGCAGATCTGTTAAGCTGTAATTCTTTACATTGTTTCTACTCTGCTATCAACTGTTTGTACTGTTTTGTGGCAAAAGAAACCCAAACTTGCAAAATTTCTGCTTGTTGCTTTAATTTTGGACACCAGTGTAGTATTGACGATTTTCTCTGAATAGTAAGTTCTGACTAGGAGCGATGAGAATGCTTATGATCTTTTAACGGTGTTCGTGTTTTAATAAACAATAATTTTACCAGCTATAGGCGGAGTTCTTCCAAACATCAAGCTTTTGCATAATTTTGTAACTTCTACGTTTACAACAGATCACAATTATAAAAGGTGTTCGAAATTTTCACCGTTTGCTCGAACGCAAGTTTTGCATTGCTCAGTCATCCCTTCACGCCCAATGCCAATCGCTGCACGTGCGGCGAGGTGCGTCATCTAGTGACGCCACATTTTCAAAGTTTCCCATCCATTTTTGGGACATTTTCCGACATTTTCGACCTTTTTTTTTTAAATTAAATTACTTGTCTCAACGTCGTCTTCCTCGCTTCTGGGAGTTTTAAGCGCTAATAAGAATAAACCTGGATAAAAAATTTTGCTGTTTACCAATAAAATTTGCGGACCATTAGTAATTTGAGGTGAATAGCTCGTCTTTAAACTGATTTTCCTGGAAAAATCTCTTACCGTGTCTGCTTCCGGTTCTTTTCTCTTTCGTCCTTGTTTACAAAAGAATGTAAACAGCTTACCCTCTTTAGGCACTCCAGGAAATAAACAAGCGGCGAGGGTGGCAGGGGGCGTGGACTTGTTAATTCACTTAGTGCGAAGGCCGTAGCGGAGCGCGTAAACAGGCAGTCGTTGCGCAACGGGTATGCTGTCGCCCGGGATAGAGGGCGGCGGGTGGCGGAGGGTGGTGTGGTGCGGTGTGGTGCGGCGGCGCTTCCTGGACGGAACGGCGCGCCTTTTCTGCACTTGACGCCACGTCCTGGCGTCCTGCGCCTGGCGGAACCCACGCACTGACAAAGCCGGCGTCGTCGCAGTTTTCAGCGAGCGCAGACGGGGCGGCAGCGGCTCTTTCTGCCCGCGACAGGACGTCCGACGCGAGAGCTCATCGCTCCGTCATTATCAGACGTGGGGCAGCGAGCGGCGGGTTGCGCGGGGTTTATCTGGGTTTAGTGACGCCAGCTGGAGGAGCCTTTGATGTGGCCCGATCCCTGAGCCGCCCTGTCCGCGGACGTTCGTTCCGATATGTGGTGGGTAGAGACGGCCCTGCGAGGGCGCCGCTTCCCCAAGATAACACCCTCGCAGTCCGTCGTTTAGCACACTCCGTGTTCAGTGTGGTGGGCTGTGGCTTTCAGATCATTCTGTAAGCGATGAATCACTCGATTTATTTCTACTAACTACTTCGTTATGAGGGCGGTTTGATAAGTCTCGTAAATTCCCGTGAAAGAATGGAATTTTTTTGTTGCGCCTTCATGGTTTGTAAGCTTGATTATTACCTGGTTCGTATAAACCATTTCAACAATGTAGAACATATAGTTAATTGTTGACAGCCGTCTGAGTTGGCCAGTGCGTCGACTGCGACTGAAAGAGGAAAAAAAAAATAAAAATAAAATAACGTAGCTGGTATCAAACATTTTCATTTGAAGGTTTGGATTGACGCACAGATCGAAACAGAACTTGATGAAATTCACGCGGACTCTATAATTGAGGACCATTTACTTTTGGATTAATGAGTTTAACCTGGTCGGACAATCACTCAAAACGAAGAGCGCTGCGGCCGTCCAATTGAGGTCATCACGAAGGAAACCATTAACAAAATCCATGATACGGTAATGCAAGCTCGCCGAATAAAATTGGCGTGCGGGGTGGACTGCTGCATGGGGGCTTAATTAAAAAGAAAAGGACTAATATTAATGAATAAATGCAATAATTTTAGTAGCTGTGTGACCGGTTACGAACACTCGTAACCGGTTGGCCCTGACTAGTATTAGCACGCAATCTGACTGCATAAAATAAAAATAAAGAATGACAAAGAATTTCCATTAACACAATTGATTAATTAAGTCCCGTGCAACTATAAAAGCTACGAAACAACAAAGCACAAGTGTCACTGTTCAGTGTGTGGTAGTGTGACTCAACGTACACGTATCTGGCTCGGTTCTTTCTCAATACGACAAAATATTTTAAACACCATTTACAATGAACCAATTGAAAAACCAGAAATACTATGATTGCACATAGAAACCAGAATTACAGGTCTAATAAATGAACACGAGCCAGATGCTTTGTTGACTGTGCCTGTGAGCAAGAGGGATTGTCATTAAAGAAAACTGTAATACCTTTTTACCTCATTATATATTGACGAAAATATTCCATTACACCAGCATCATAAATCAAAAGACCATCTCCTTTCTCAAATATATTCCGACAATTGCAACTTCTTCTATCTATACATTACACTAACCGAACAGGGTCTACTCTCTCGCCCAACTGAACAACAACGACATCCTCTGAACTATTACTGCCGAGTGGAGGCGGCGGAATAATAATCTTTGGCGCAATCTCTGGCGCTGTGACTCAGTGTAGCCACCTTTCACTGCTCACACTTGACCAAAAGCGCATCCGGCGTCACATTAAAATACCGGAGGGTTTTAATTACATTTTCCTATTTACCACGTAAACTAATTACCGTACGAGTACCAAACTTGGTAGCATTAATATCTAGAGTATGCGGTGCATATTTCCATGCGTCACAGCACGGCCGTACAGTTTCAGCTAAACGATACTGCAGTGCCTGTGTTATGCATGCATATCCAAAGGAACAGACACTGTGTCGAATACAGCCGTTATGAAATACAGTAGCTGCATTCGCAATTACGAATAATGACAACCATCAGCTGTAGAATGGAGTTCCAACTGTGGCCACCATGTGCCGTGATCAGTCATCGTGATTCATAGTCTCAAACACCTGACCAGCCGCAGTGTACTTGTTGACTTGTCAACATGAGCTTGGACAAAAGCAGCATGGCATTATAGGTGAAGCTCAATTAACAAAACAACAGTAATACTGCAGGTGCACTTCGAGAATATCGTCGACTGAAAGGATTGCAGAAGGGTCATCTTTCTCTACTTGATGTGCGGAGCATAATGAAGAAGTTCAAATCAACTGGGGAACTGGGCGTCGCTCCGGGAAGAGACTGACGGCCGATTGCACCACAGGTAGTTGATGAAATCGCTGTTGCTAAGGCAGACAACGCTGCGCGTAATTCCCGATCGGCAGACAGTGTGCGTACTGTGTCGCGACAGTTGAACATCCAGTGGACCACTGTGCGGAAGGTGCTTCGAACCATTCTCAAACGGTGTCCTTACAAGATCCGTATCTTACACCATAGGACGCACAAAGACGTGTTGACTTCGCTTTCCATTTTCTCGCGAGAATTGAAGTTGCCGAGGACTGGCCCTGGGCCGTCCTATGGGCACACGAAGCTCATTTTCCTCTGATGGGTGAGGTGAACACTCAGAATTGCCGGGTGTGGGGATCTTCACCTCCAGTCACTGTACATGAAGCTCCTCTGTAGGATGAAAGTGCCACCGTATAGTGTGGCTTCATGGTTACGTTCATTATTGGCCTATTCGTTTTTGAACAGGTTGGCGCTCAAGGAACAAAGACGTACCGTGTGACTGGCCAGAGTTACTGCGATATGCTTCCCCAGCATGTCATACCCGCCCTACAGGAGAGAGACGCATTGAGCTCGACAGTTTTCATGCAAGATGGGGCCCCACCGCACATCGCTCGTGAAGTTCACCTGCTTCTCCGAAACACATTTGGAAACGATCGAATTACCAGCCGATCGTTTCCAAATGCTTGGCCGGCACGATCACCTGATCTCACTCCCTGTGATTCCCAGTTGTTGGGCTACATGAAGGACAGGGTTTACCAGGGAAACATTCACACTTTCGCTGATCTGAAGCGCAGCATATCAAGGGAGGTAGCCGCATAACTATGTGAACCGTGGCACCATGAGTTAGTAGACTCAGGTGTAGTATCGACTATCACCCTTGCGGCCCCATTGCCAATATCTATGAGGAAAAGTTGGTATCTGTGGGTTGTGTTCTTAGAAGGTATACGGGGTTCGTTGGCCCGAGAAGGAGGCGCGAAGTTTGGGGATTGGCGGTAGCGTCGCGATAAGAGGGTTAGGAGATCCGAGCGGCCGAAGCCACGAGCTACACAAGGAGGGACTGCATAGAGCGAAGATACCGGAGTACTTCATCGGTGTCAGCGTCGACTAGAAGCAGCAGCTCGACATCCTGTCGGTTGCTTGTCAACATTCGTGTCGGACGACCGCTCGTGTCCTCGCTGCCCTCTTCTACCTGGCTTTCATCTGCACCACTCAGTAACCGCTGCGACGCACCGTGGATCCGTGGAACTGCTTGCTGATAAAGGGTAGTAACATTCCGTAATCATCGTGGTGATTTGTTTCATTGTCTATCTGCCCTTATTATTTTCTGGATTGTACCCGATCCTCAGAGTTTTACTCGGTCGACTCTTTCTTCCTAAATATAGGCAGCAGTATTGTACTAAGACACTATTTGTCGCCGGTCGGCGTGGCCGTGCGGTTCTAGACCCTTCAGTCTGGAGCCGCGCGACCGCTATGGTCGCAGGTTGTAATCCCGCCTCGGGCATGGATGTGTCTGATGTCCTTAGGTTAGTTAGGTTTAAGTAGCTCTTGTTTTTGGGGACATATCACCTCAGCTGTTAAATCCCGTAGTACTCAGAACCATTTGAACCAATTGAACTAGTTGTCGTTTGAAAATTTGTCCCGCTTTATATTGCCTTTCCTTTCTGGTTTGTACACGATCACTAATGTTCTAATTAATCAGCTCTTGGTCGTAAATACCGCCGAAACAGTTGTACTAAGGCACAGGTTGCCGTATAACAGAAGAGGGACCTTGAGGTTAGATTTAGCTGTTAGCGGTTCAGTTCTTTGATTGTAAATGCATTTCTCAGTCATTAGTTACAATCTGAAGCACCGGTTGTGCTAAGCTCTTTGTTTCTGTATTTGAAAGACCGGGTCATTATTGAGTATTTTAACTGGATCTTGTGGTTCCGCCGAGTGAGTTATAATAACTGTTCACAAGTAATGTTGTAAGACGTTCCTTCAGAGCGGTATTACGAACTGACAATCAGTTTAACTTGGAAAATGTTAACAGCCAACTGTCACCAGGGCTTTAGTCAAATAAAACTGTCAGAAGGGTTGAGTTGGAATCCACTCGCACATTGGTTGTCTATTGAAATTAAGAGGTTGGTTGCTTTGAAGTAAGCCTTATTATTGTCATGTCCTTTGCTAATCTGTTTAACCTTTAACAGAGGTGCGCATCATAACCGCGAATGTTTCGACATACAGCTTTCAAATTAAAAGTTAAGCCATCTGTTTTGAGTCATTAAATCACTCTTGTCATCAATGGTGCTTGATACACCCGCTAAACCCACTGGGCAGAACAGGTAATAGGATTGTGGAAAGGGCCAAGGGTTGAGGTCAGTTTCTGCTTCTAATTGTCTTTTACTGTAATTTAATAACCTTTACAACCAAAACGGCACATAGCCGAATCTTTACTGAATGCAACTCTTTCGCGGCTGAAGGCCTTCAACAACTAATTTTAACAAGATAAAAATACAATTAAGATAGCAATAAAATAATTTAAAGAAGCAACATATGCAAAGTGCAATACAAATGGCTCAAGGCCACAATTAAGTTTCAAAATTTTTAAAATATAGTACCATAATCTTTTAAAGGCAGAAGGCCACAATGTATAAAATTGAAAGATAAATTTAAAAATTAATTTTACAAAACTTTTAAGAAAGTTAAAATAATAACCACAAGCCTTGAACTTAAAGTAGCCGACCACAGGTAATTAAACACCGGTGGCATTCAGAAGCCTCCAGAGAGGTCGCTCAACCCTTGTTCACTTAGGCGAGACGGGTGGTGAGTCCAACTACACTTGATCTGTCGGAACCCAACCAGGGGACAGCCATGGACCGACCAACACAATGACTTGCTTGCCACCAATCGGTACATGAGAACTCAAACACACAAAAGTTACGAAGCACACATGATGAATGGACGTGGCTTGGGTAGTTGAAACCACTACTCAACTTTGACGTCCTGGGGTGGTTAACCACGAAGCTCGTAGCTTTCGGACAGCTCCACACACTCTCCTACACTGCGCAAGGGCTGCCAGCGGCCCCAGCCGACTGCACCGCACGGAGATAACTTCCCTCGTCCGCAACAACCGATCGCCTGCCTGTTGGTCCGTTCCGACTGCTGCTCCGTCGCGACTGCACTGCTGGTGCGTCTCCCACTCACTTCCAGACACACGACGGCGGTAATATTGGCTCGGATATAACGATTCAGAGGAAACACGCCCACTGTCAACACGACATCCCTGCACCACGAAAGGACCGACCTATGTTCCACAAGATGGTAATTGAAAGGGCCCAGAAGCGCTTGGGGAACCAGTTATACATCGCCCGATGAGACGATCGACCTGTCAGAAGTAGTACGCCGACAACATTTAAAATAACTTATCAAAGGAAGTAATGCGAACTACACACAAAACCTGACAAACACTTGCACGAAGACCTGAACGATACGCAACAGTAACTAAGCACACACGAAGACAACCGGACAACCGGGAGCTGATGCACACACACACACACACACACACACACACACACACACACACACACACACACACAGCCGACTCATGAAAGATCGGTGAGCCAAAACGCATCGTCCGGTAGGACGATCGACAGACGATCCACGAAGACCGTGGCCCGGCTCAAGTGATGCGTGGCGGCAATGGTCGGGCGAGCCATGTCATCGCAGAGCTCACTGCTGCTCCAACCCGACTGCACCAGTGCCGCATTGCAACTCCCTGACTGGCAGGCCCAGACTGCGCTCCAGACGCGTTCCCACTATCTGGCCGACCCGAACTCGCGACTCGAACTCCCAACTCGAACTCGCTATCCGAACTGGCGATCCGAACTGCGACCAACTCCCTACGACAGACAACACGGGACAGCAATAGCAGTCAAGCAAAGATGTTACGAGAGGGGATATATGATAGGCGCTGCTAACGTCGCTCACGGTCAGGCAAAGCAGCAACTCGGTGACAGTAGTAATTTAAATTAACGTAGTGAGGTGGAAGTACGTTAAAAACAGGGTGTAAAATGCATGATGGCGGGAACAAGAGCCATGCGCGGCTCAGTGCTTATATAGTTTTCATGTGTTGTAGAGTGGCATTTAATAAAACAGACAGTGTCCAGAGCGGTAGTAAACAACGCTGTTTCACCCGATGACGGGCAGGCTGCACATTTGGCCGTCTTGTTATCACTGTCATATTGTTTGCTGTTTTACAATACAGCGTTTCATATCTTTTGCAAAGATCAAAAGTTTATTCAACTTAAGGTTAAATTTTTCAAATTTGTTCATTTTGTTAAAATGTTTCGATTATCTGTAAAACATAGTTTATATATTGTTAAATAATCAGATTGTGTGAAAAGAAAGTTATATTGGTGGGTCCTCCCTTCCACGTTTTCCTTTATTCCAGTACGTACTACGTATGACTACGGACATGCTTCGTTCTGCTGTGCAGAATGCAATCCTGCGCTTTCAGACTCTTCTGGACACAGATCGACGCCATATCGAGCCCCTTTTGTAGTAGTAATGGTACCGGTATGTAATGGCATGATGTACCGTAGCAGCACATTAAAAGTGTTTGAGTTGAACTGATTTTGCATTATTTCTCTTCCCCATCTCCTTGACACTAATACTACCAAGCTTGGTATTCGTACGGTAATTATTTTCTGTGTTATAATGTGTTAAATAGGGAAAGTTTAATTATAACCACTTGGTACAACGTCTGACGATGTTTAATCGCAAAATGCAAGACTTTTTGCGCCGATATGTGACCTGATGAAACCTGGGTGCATCATTACTCGCTAGAGTCAAAACTGAAGTTAAAACAATAGACAAAGGCTGGTGATAGAGCACCGAGAAAGGCAAACATTATTTTGTCAGTGGTAAGGTGGCGGCCACTTTTTTTTTTTTTTTTGATTCCCAAGCAATAATCCTCATAGATTACTTGCAAGTAGGCACCCCGAACCATAAGTGTATCCTGTCATGCTTCATTGTTGGTTCGTTTGAAAGTTTTGTTGGGTGATAAAAGACCAAGGTTGCCTGTTTCTCCAGGATAATGAACCATCCCACACAGCGATAAATTTGCTGAAAGTGTACGAATTGGGCTGTGACTCGGTTCCTCGTCCACCCCATTCACCTGACTTAGCCTCAGATGACTTCTTCCTGTTGTCTAACTTGCAATTTTGGCTTTCTTGAAAGACATTTTCATCAAATGAAGAAGTGATAGTTGCAGTCAACGAGTATTTAAGAGGGATTGGCACAACATATTTTTCTGATGGGATAAAAAAGCTGAAGGATCGCTGAACCAAGAGTCTATCTCTCCAAGGATCCATGTCAATAAGGTAGGTGAGTTATTTGTGAAACAAATATTTTTTTCTTTTTTTTCTGCCAGGCATCAAACCTCTCTCGTATCATCAAACTCCTCTCGTACTACGGCTCAACGTCACATCGACAACGAAATCGTCGGAGTCACTGATATGAATTGTTGCATCTTATTCACTTATGTTGTTTCTTCCCAAATCTTTGCTAACTTTTTGAATCCAGGCTATTGTTGACTTCTTGTCCCAAAGATATTTAAAAATCTGTTTGTTTAACCTGTTGCTGCTCATTCTGTATAAGTATCCAAAAAATAGCAGTCGCCTCTTTCGTAGTGTCTCATTTATGTTTTCTATGTTGCGATAAACTTCTTCATTGCTTCTTAATTTCCGTACCTCTGTATTTTTTTTCTTTCTAGAACTTCAAGTTTGTGTAATTTGTAGTTCAGTATTAAACATTCACTTGCATAAAGACATCCTGGTTTTACTACTGTGTTGTAGTACTGTATCTTCAAATTTTTTGACAGGTACCTTTTGTTGTAGACATTCCTAGTTATTCCATAAGCTCTCTCCATTTTATGTACTCTTTAGCGAATTTTTCTAAGCCAGTTTCTTGGATAATTTCTCCCAAATATTTAAATTTATTTACCCTCTGTATCTGCCCAATATCTGTTGCTGGGGATTCCGGAGCATTTTCAATATTTTTTTTTCTGCAGATATTCTTAAACCTGGTTTGTTGGCTATTTCTTCTAAGAGATTGATCTGTATTCCAGAGTTTGTTAGGTTTTCAGAAAGAATGACAAAAACATCCGCAAATGCTAAACAGTGAATTTCAATACCTTTGTTTTTAGTTTCCAGTCTGATTGGTGATATCTTCTCTTCTTTTTAGTTTTTGTTTCCATTCTCTTACTATTTTCTCTAGTACGCAGTTAAAGAGGAGTGGAGACAGGCCATATCCTTGTCTTAAATCTGTTTTTATGTTGAATGCCTTCGATATTTCACCCTGAAACTTTACTTTTGATTTGGTGTCTGTGAGTGTTTCACGAATAAGGTTTGCTAATTTAGATTTGATGCCAAATTCACTGATTACTTTATCTAGTGTTTTCCTGTCAACTGAGTGAAATGTCTTTTTAAATTCTATACACGTTATAACTATATCTTTGGAGTTTGTCTGAGTATTTTATTTATTGCTGGAAAACAAAAATGTCTGCTACATAGGAAGTGCAGCAGACTGTGATGTTTCACTCTCTATTATGAGTACAGTATTGTACGGGGGCGTTGACAAATTTTTATGAATGCTCGGGAGGTATTGTGCGGTGGAGTTGAACTTAACTACGGCCAGTTTCGTATGACGCATTTAGTTCTAGGTAATATTCGCTCTCCACTAAGTAAAGTATTTATTCATCATCCACACAAGAAGGGTCTGCTGTGATGGAGATTTTCCTCCTCTATAAATTAATACAGAGTCTTTTCGCTCATGGACCATGAATTTATCATTTATCATATAATTTTTACCTAACTGACTTTTTAATACATATCAACACGACTTATAAATTTCAGCATAAATATATGAGACGCGTTCAAGAAGTAATGTAACAATTTTTTTCTCTGCCAGTTTCGGTTTAAAAAAATCGGAGTGTCAGCCCCGTAGTTTCATGAAGTTCCGATATGTGTCGGCGCTATATGAACCTTTAAAAATGGCGTCTGCATCCGAGACGCGTTCCAAGCATATAGCTGTCATTCAGAGCATCGCAGATACTCATAGGCGCTCTCAGGTTGTCTCCGGAGACCTCTGGCAGTGAACAGAAACATGATGACTCACTGGGTGTGGCGTCTGTCATCACCGCAACAAGGTCGCGCAGACCTGTCTGATCTCCTGCGTGCCGGCCGCACACAGTTTGGACTCCTGCCATGATGGATCGTGTGGAACTCTCATTCGGGGTGATCGACGGATCACAATCAGACACCTCGCTGCACATCTGGACTCTATTGGTAATACTGACGCACTCGTCCAGCTCAAAAGAAGTGTAAGTAGTCTGTTTAGGTTTTTATGTTGGTACCGCCACGTAGCGCTCTATATGAAAATCACTGACTGTGCTCTGTGCAATCTATGGCTGGTTGGCGTTGTTGGACTATTTGCTATTGTAGTGTTGGAAAGCTGGATGTGAACAGTGCGTAGCGTTGGGCAGTAGAAGGTGAGCGTCCAGCAGTGGTGGATGTGGGGAGAGAGATGCCAGAATTTTGAGAGCAGACGATCTGGACGTATGTCCGTCAGAAAAAGGAAATTTGTAAGACTGGAATCATTAACATTATATATATGGTGTCCCAGCTATCTTGTCCACCCAAAATATCTCTGGAACAATAACAGCTATTGGAGAACGACTTTCACCGGTATCAATGTAGGGCTGGGGCCCATGAATGTGCATATTTGGAAACATTCTAACACGAAAGCATATGTGTTTTTGAACTCAAACTTATGTTTTTTTAAATGGATTTCCTATATTTTTTCTTCAGCAATCCATAGCATGACAAATCACATACACAATGGCGTTGACTGCATCGCAATATTCCCATTACATCCCGAGATATTCAGACGCGAAGTTGCCGCTTGAAACACCCGACGTGCGCTGCTAGCGCACGTCCTGATGCTCAGGCGAAAACCCCATGCTACCCGTAATCGCGATGTGATTGACATGCGTAATCACACTTCCATACTTATCAAGAGGTCCGAAACGAATAATACGGTCTGCTGCCATCCTGCATTAACGTCGTACATTCCAGCGGGTATTTATCCCATAGGCTAGGGGTGATGCGGCTCTGTAACATATCTGTGTACCGCAACGTTAGTCACAAAGTTAACTTCGCTTATCGTTAATCCGTTACTAAAAAGGTAATGCCGTTCAACGTTAAAACTTTACTGTAGATCTAGCGCAAGTGACAGTTAATCATTCACTCGTAACAGAAAAATTCATGTTGATGGTTTTAGTGAAACGAGCAAGTGGACTAAAAGTTTTACCGTTGTTTAGGTAAAAATATTTTGATTTGGGAAGTTCAGGTAGGACATAGATGATGAATGTAAACATGTTTAACCAATTAGTTTTATTATCACATAATTATCAATGTTATGTTTATCTAATGCGTTAAATGACAAATTGTTGCAAACAAATGTTTCTTAACATCACTGGGTAAAATGGCCCTTTGTAGAAACTTCCATTGTGATACCAGCACTACATGCTAAACATAGCGTTCACATCTCATGCTCAAAGTGATGCCCATTGGCTTGCATACATAGGGTCACTCTGCGGATGAAGGATGCCCTACTTCGTGCTACTGTTTCCTCTTTGATGGCTGTACAAGCATCAATAATGCGTTGCTTCATGTCCTCTGGTGTTGTTGCTTCATGTTGGTAAACAGCATCCTTCACTGCTCCCCAAAGAAAATAATCCAGCGGTGTAAGGTCCGGAGATCGGGCAGGCCACCTAACTGGGCCACCTCGTCCAATCCACCTACCAGGGAACTTACGGTTCAGAAGTCGTCGTGCTCGTAAGGCGTTATGTGCAGGGTATCCGTCATGCTGATACCACATGACCATTCTCCGGTTCAGAGGTACGGTGTCCAAGAGAACAGGAAGATTGTGTCGCATAAATCTGGAGTATTGTCTGCCATTTTGGATGCCATTTATAAAGAAAGGTCCGATAATGGTATATCCAATAATCCCACACCAAACATTAACTATCCACGGACGTTGATGCTCTACCTGACGGAGCCATTTTGGAATGTCTGCGGACCAATAATGCATATTCCTCATATTGACAATTCCTTTGTTGGAGAATGATGCTTCGTCGGTAAAGAGAACATCTGCAAAAAATTTGGATTAGTCTGAAGTTTTTGCTGAGCCCACCGACAAAATGTTACGCTATTGCGGGAGTCATTTCCATGAAGATCCTGGTGTAAATGAACATGGTAAGGATGAAATTTATGAGGTTTAATAATACGCTGTGCACTTGATTTCGACACACCAACTTCACGTTCAATTTGACGTGTGCTGATTTGAGGATTCACAGCTATGGTAGCGAGCACAGCAACTTCAGCACGTTCATCTGTGCGTGTTCTAGGACGATGTCGAGGTCTTGGATTTAAGCTTCCCGTTTCACGTAGACGAGATGTGAGACGACCAAACATCCGGCGCGAAGGCGATGGCTTGTCAGGGAATCGTCTTCTGTACAATCGTTCTGCCTGAACAGCATTTCGTCCACCTACAACAGGGTACAGTACAGGTATGTAGAGTAGAGTAGAAAACAGACATATTAACTTAATAATCATAATGTTCGCTACCAGTACTATCAACAAACAAGCAATCTCATAACGTATTTCCCGTCAACGCACATTCTCCATAGATCAGCAGCATTTCTACCATATCTTCATGTAGAGTAGAGTAGAAAACAGACATATTAACTTAATAATCATAATGTTCGGTAACAGTACTATCAACAAACAAGCAATCTCATAACGTATTTCCCGTCAACGCACATTCTCCATAGATCAGCAGCATTTCTACCATATCTTCATGTGTGTACATTATACTGTACAGTATAAGTTCCACAACACAACGTTTATTCACAATGTGAACTACCTCCGTGCCGTCACTAGATTACTCTGATGCACGACTACACTGGCAAGCGGTGTACTGCACGCCAAAGCAACAACAAATGGGATGCTCGGAGGGTGGTGGAGTACAGGAGTTTGCATGGGTCGCAAATCATAAACAAGGCGAAGTGGTAACTGTGGCAGTAGTGGGAACTACGTTGGACACTTGACTAGGTAGAGCCAGGCCCTGCGCGGCAGGCACAATGGGTCATATAACGCATTAGATAAACCTTATTTTGAGTGTGCAGGATAAATAAGACAACCTGACGGGTGTACACCGATCGGTACTGGTTCATATTGTGTACGTAGATACGTAAAACGTGCAAGAGGGAAACCATTATGTGCTTATGAGAGTTGATGACAGCAGACCGCATTATTCGTTTCGAGACCTCTTGATAAGTATGGAGGTGTGATTACACATGTCAATCAGATCGCGATTACGGGCAGCATGGGGTTCACGCCTGAGCCTCAGGACGTGCGCTAGCAGCGCATGTCGGGTGTTTCAAGCGTCAACTTCGCGTCTTAATATCTCGGGATGTAATGGGAATATTGCGATGCAATCAACGCCATTGTGTATGAGCTTTGTCATGCTATGGATTACTGAAGAAAAAATATAGGAGGTCCATTTAAAAAAACATAAGTTTGTGTTCGAAAACACATATGCTTTCGTTTTAGAATGTTTCCAAATATGTACATTCATGGGCCCCAGCCCTACATTGATACCGGTGAAAGTCGTTTTCCAATAGCTGTTATTGTTCCAGAGATATTTTGGGTGGACAAGATAGCTGGGACACCCTGTATATATATATATATATATATATATATATATATATATATATATATATATATGACTTTTGAACAATATTATACATTGATTATTTTTTACCAAAATCTTTCATTTGCTAATTATCCCTATCAGTAGTTAGTGCCTTCTGTAGTTAGAAACTTTTGTTTAGCTGGCAGTATTGGCGCTCGCTGTATTGCAATAGTTCGAGTAACGAAGATTTTTGTGAGGTAAGTGATTCATGAAAGGTATAGGTTATTGTTAGTCACGGCCATTCTTTGTAGGGATTATTGAAAGTCAGATTTCGTTGCGCTAAAAATGTTATGAAGTTTAGTGATGAAAAGAATAAGTAATGAGAAAACTGTTTGAGTACGTTGAGTTTTGCTCAGCTGCTTGAAAATCAAATAAAGTAGAGGTTTTCCAGCACTGTCATTTATAAATTTTTTCTAAGGGCACGTTTCAGAGTGTGCCAGCTGCGTTCCTAGCCACCTACACACCTTCCGACTTCTATTTCTGTCCAATGAAGAAGGTACTCCACGGGCAGCAGTACGTGGACGATAGGGAAGTTATTGATCCAGCAAGACGTTGGATCCGACGATGAGCAATAGAGCTGTACCGTGAGAGCATACAGCGGCTCCCAGAAAGATGGAGTAAGGCCGTTACAATTAACGGAGATTATGTGAAAAAATAAGGTTTTTTAGACAAAACAGTGGGAAGTAATATGGTGTATTGCAATCCTGAATAAAACCATCCTGCTTTCAGAAAAATGAGTGGCGTGACTTTTTGATCGCTCGTCTAAATGAACCCAATTTCATCTGTAAATCCGTGTTTCGTTATTTTTCATGTAAACTAAAATGTAAGTTACATGTAATATTAGCTATAAATATTCAGTCCTATGGCCCCGTAGTTTTAAATTCATATCTGTAACTTTAGAAAGAGAAAGAGATAGCGTCTGTAGTAGAAAGGTGGACAGAGAAGTCATGGCTGTTTCGTTGCTCGATTAGTGTGTTGTATTTTGTCGAAGGGAAGTTGTTTCTTAGTGGTAATGGTCGTATGGTAAAGGTGTGAAAAGGACAGTCGAAGTAGTGAGTGCGTGGAAAGCAGATCTGGAATATAAGCAACAAACGGAATGAAGATGTTGCCGGAGATGGGTGATGGCATCATTGTTGTAATGAGTCATCGAATTTTACTACGAAACACTGACGTTTCCTACACTTTACGAAATTATATGGACAAATTTCTCGTGTGTTGTTTCTGATAAATATTATGTAAGTCCCTTTCCTTTATTTGCCTGAATATGTATCTGTTGGGCAAGAAAAATGTCAAATTCCCTTACTAATTCTAATAACCGTAAATAATTTCACTGTTAATATCTAAGAATCTTTTACTAAAACATTGTGGGATTCACAGTGAATAAACTCTTCGAGTCGCTTTAGCTATTTTGTAGTCCTTTATTGGGAACGCTACCGGTTTCGCACTGTTACAGATGCATCCTCAGGTGATGCACTGTTAAATGCAATGCAGTTTTTTTGGAATAGGATTTTATAGAAGAGGGAATAAATTTATAAAAGTTATTAAAAATATTTACCGAAAAACTGTGAAGATTCTTTTAAAGAACCATTACTCAGGTGATTAACCCACAAAATGTCAGGGAGCTACGATGTCCCACCGCTCATTTGCAAATCGAAAATGTTGATACGTTACAGACTGCTCTCAGTAACAAAAATGACATTAACCAACAGTAGGTCACTGTCATATTGGACACATGGAGTGATGAAACCTAAAATAAAAAATAACGACAGCCCTTAAAATTGATGGCTAAGCATGTAAACAACTTCAACAATTTTAGCGGAGTGTAGCATCTGTGGATTGTACGAGAGTAAATAATAGCAGCCTACCAAAAGTACTGTTGCATTTAAAATGTGAGAACGGCAAGTGTTTGTTATGGCAATGCAAAGTTTTGCACATAATCTATGGTGTGGGCAGCACTCACTTTTAGAAATGAGCTAAATTATTAGTACTCACTGTAGATTCGGACACCACGTTCTTGGACAGTAGGTGGAATACCTTGTTGTAAACCGAGGGACGGGACCTCATAATGCGAGGGGCCAGTAGCATTTGCCAACTCCTGCTACGTGAATAATACGGCACTTGACGGTATAAATAAAATCTTTAGTGATGTCCTTTGCTACTTAAAACAGATTTGAAATGTTGCAGCCATTGTCAATGTTATTTATTGTGTGAATGACTGATTAGTCTAGAGTGGTAAACGGAGGTGATTCTGGGTACATAAATTATAGCATGAGTGTCTATTGCTAGAGTCAAAAACGATGTATATTTACGAGTCAACCCAGTGAATCGCAACTAAGTATCCCATCTCACATGTTTAAAGGACAGTCGAAACTGTTGTTTGAATCATTAAAAATTTTATTATGATTATTCAGTTACTAGCCAGAGGTCAGCGATCTTCAGCGCCACGATTGCTACAGGCTCAGGTGAGAAGGGTAAATAATTGTTCATCTTTGGAGAAGCCACAAACAGATGAGTGCGTGGGCCTGTGAAGCCAATAACACGCCGATGATAGTATTTCATTCTAGTTAACGGGAAAGTATATTAGAAAAGTCATAAATTATTCTGAACGTTATTGAGGAAAGTAAATACTTCCCTTGCTGCAGAGAATTTTATGTCTCGCAGTCAATTTCTTTGTAATATAACACTCCCGTGTAATATTTATTGATTCGTACACAAAACGACATCAGAATGAATACAAATTAGGGATATGTGGTAATAAGACTGCAGTATGTACGTAGCTATACAAAATATATCTCTGTTATAGTAATTACAGGTTTAATCCAATTGTAAGTCAGTATGTACACATTTAACAATGGAGTTTGGAACAGTTGAAAGATTTTTTTAAAATTACGCAGTAGAATCCGCGGTAGTGAAAAACTAAACATATAAAATCTACTGTAATAATATATTTTCATCTGATTATATGTAAATGGTTGGCAAAGGGCATTGCCTTAGTGGTGACATTGTTTCCCGTCAGATCACTGAAGTTAAGCGCTGTTGGGCTTGGCTAGCACTTGGATGGGTGACAGGTCTGCCAAGAGCTATTGGCTAGCAGGTGCAATCAGCCGTTGTGAGGCCAATTGAGGAGCTACTTGCCCGACTGGTAGCAGCTCTGGTCATGAAAACTGACAACGACAAGGAGAGCGGCGTGCTGCCCACATGCCCCCCCCCCCATATTCAGGGACGCCAATCGACTGAGGATGACACGGCGGTCAGTCACGTATTAGTACAAAGGAGACTTATTTTTAATGCTGACTAATCTCGACAAAACAGCAGCCAATAAGAAGACAGTCATTTGAGTTGTGGTTAAGAACAGTGACTGTTCTCACATACTTCATACTGCAAGACGGCAGTCCCACTGGCCCCTTGATACGCTTATTAAGGGCCATGAAACCAGACTTCCATTCCTAAAATATGAATTTGCATACATGCAAATTAATCTCATGCAAAGTAGGTAATTGAATGCTATGTACTGGCATGTACATGATCTGGAGTAGGACGCATGCATAATGTAAATCTGTTCATTTGACGCGGGAGGCCAACCGCTCACAGTAGCAAGAGGTTGGGAATGTCCGGTGAATGGGAATTGCGCACAGAGTCCCGACCCACGTATGGCTGGGGACTTTCTCTTTTGCTGTCAAGTCTCAGGGGCCAGAGTGACGGACAGTTGCTATTTTTACAATGGGTAGAGGCAGTTTTCGCCTGAAAATCTCGTGTTCTGGGCAGATATTCGTCAGCTCGGCGCCACGACTGTGCTATTGTTTGGGACCTTTCGCAGAAATGGTAGTCGAGCTCCACAGGATATCCGACAGAACGGCGTCAGATGTAAGACCTGAATTATCATATTCCATTGGTGCTCGTCGCCAGAAACCTTCCTGCACAAAGTTCTGCTAGATGTCACATCAGGACAGGTTTGCAGTCACTCTCTTGTTTTGGCGGGAAGGTGTAGTATTGGCACCTAGCTTGACGGAGTGCGGTAGTGAGTATCTAGAAGAATTTGATGTAAGGCCATAACTGACAGAAGCTCTGTTTATCGGCGACGATTGTCCAATTTCTGGCACAAGCAGAGTTGCTCTCTGTGGGTGCAGGGCGGATGAGAGCAGCTGAGAGTTTATTCCTGCCCACTGCAGGATACTGTTGTATACTTTGCCGTAAAGTAAATTCATTCGCAGTTTCACTTGTCCGATCACCCAGACAGAAACTTAGTTGTTTAGCATTCGCGCTTGGATTGGTCTGCAGTGGGAAACCCGTCTCCATGCAGTGGGACCAAGCACGAGTAGCAGCCATCATCAGCACGCTGCCCTGTTCCGTTCTGTCAATAATATACGTAGCTCCGGGCTGCAGGGTTTCTATTGACTTCCAGCAGCCCAGATTCGAACTGAGGTTTCTCAGTGGTCGCATATATAGAACCACTTTGTCTCCTTAGGTGATATCGTGCTATTGCATCCGATTACCCACTTGTTTATCGACGTTATACATGTCACGTGTTCTCTTTGCTCCCCCATCTCGTAGTAAAGAAGCACACTAGATTACATGCAGCATCATTTGTACTAGGTTCTTGCCACCTCTGTCAAGTGAAGACTATTTGCATGTTTCGTTTACATGAATATACATAATTGTTTCTTGTACAAATTCATGACCAAATCTACGTTCCATTTAAAGAAAATCAATGCAATTGTAAATTTTTAGGATTATATTAACCTGTTAAACAGTCACACACGTCATAATCCTTTCCCATAATCATTTTTGTAGGAGAACATTGATCAATTAATTTAATGAATAAGTTAATGAGGTGCTAGCTACCCCACGTATGGTTTACGTCAGCGCCTTCATAAAATGGCGACCCACAGCTTGTGCAGATTCTACATAAGCACACGTGGCTACTTTCCATATGGGCGAGCGTTACGTTAGGATTTATACGAATCACACTAATACCATTTAGTTTCTTTTTCTCTCCCTCATCAATTTCCTGAAATTTTGTTTTAGATCATTGATAGATTTAAATTGGCGGGCCTGTGTGTTAATCCATATGTTCTCTGTATCTTTTATTTAGCGAGTTATCTTCCCTGATGACGCAAGGTTTTGTGTTGTCTGCACCACATTCATGACGATTGCTGTAAATCAGCGTTGTTAATTTGTATAACATTTCCTTTTGCGTGTGTGTTATTTTCAGAGGGGAAAAGTTTCTTTGATTAATGTCTCGAGGGAAGAAAAGGAAGATTAATGGATCCGTTCTTGCTTTAGTTAGTGTCGTTTTGTAATATTATTCAGTTCTGAATGTCGACAAGGAGAAGGAAGAGGCTGTTAAAGCTAGTGAATCTGATAAATTCTAATTATATGATGGAGTAATGAGACGGCACGGACGGCGACTTTTCTGGGACGAGATGGTGTTCGAGAACACGGAGCGGACATGTCCAGATGCCTGTGTTTTTCACCGTCCTGAAACTGATCATGGACGGGAACTCACTCTATCGATATGCGGTTTCCTTTGAGGTACATTGTAGGGAATGTGTTGAAGCCACTGTAACAATCCAGAACCCATTGAAAACAGATAACAAGTCGGTTAGTCGGTACCAGCATAATAAACACTGTATAAATGCTCAGCTGCCAAGATAGCTAAAATAAAATTTTGTACATGGCTGCACGTTCAGACACCGTGAATAGTTACAATTGTAAGGAAAACAGCCCTCGGTCACTATTTTTAACAAATTAACCTGGTTTCAACACTGCTAGGAGTGTCTTCCTCAGAATTTAAATCAAAGAATGGTCTATATTCTATAACATGGTCACAGAATTATGACTAAAAACGTATGATAGGTTATAAGTACGGAACCATCGTGAAAGACTGGCAGAACTTATCTGTCATTTATAAAATAATAAATTTGCCAAAAGGGCATTAGTCACAAAGACATTTAAGATAAAGAAAACTGTGATAGCGAGCCACTAAGGGCTGCTCGTTACTTGCGTGGTGCAGATTGCAAAACGGAGGGAAAGGAGACGGGCAAACGAAGGGAATAATCAGCAACCCCGCAAGAATAACGAAAGGACCCATGAGTGAAACGAGCGGCAAGGTGGGCGACAGAAAAGAGTAGCATGGCTGAACAGTAGGAATAATGGGCACCAGGACTACAGGTCTGAGATTTACCGTAGGTTTGATAGAAAGTGGTATGAACAGGGTCGTAGCCAGCAGAGAGACAATTGATGGGGCAGACAGAACCACAATAGTAGCGACGTCGATAGAATCGAAATTAGGAGTCCAAACTTATGAAATGGACAACAACAGAAAAGTGACAGTCACAGATGGCGTCAGGCACTTCAGAATAACTCTTAATCGATATTCTGTCAGAAACGCAAAAATGTAATCAGTTATGAGGACATAAGTGAAGTGCTTACGGAGCAGGTGGTCTGCAGGGATGACCTAACCCGGTAATTACGGTTACAATAGGGAATGATGAACCGCTCGGGATTGTTGATAGCAGGAGCAATATTACTGCCGTCTCAGAAAAGCGTTCCGTTGATGTGCTGCAGATAGGAAATGTTCCAGAAGTTCAGACAAGATATTCCCTAGAAATTTGAAACAGACCGCGGAATTCAAACAATATGGTAATATCTCAGTATCAGTGAAGTGGTCGCGAGAAATTGCTGTCCAAATATTCACTGAGTCTCGGAATGAAAACTAACATCAAAGGTGCAATAACGGGAAGAGGTACTAACTTGAACTTGCAGGCCAGACTCGAATTTGTCAAGGGCAACGTTTGAAAAAACTGGAATATTGCTCGTCTTAAGACATACTAGGGATGAATTTTCTGAGGCAGCACCAAGCAGTGCTTGACCTGGCAATGAATATGGTTACCCTTAATAAGAAAACCAAGATACCTATAAAATTTGACGAACAAGCTATTCGAGTTCAGCTGCCAGCTGATAGTCTCACTCTAAGCGTCACACAAGTGTACAACAATACATTTGATAGAACAGTCGTCCAACCTGAATACGTTCATGAGGAAGAACAGGTCCGCGTAGCTCGACAAACTGAGGAGATCATCAAGGTCCAGAACGTAGGGGTTGCAGAATAAAAAGAATTCGAAAATGTGCTCATGGAAAACACTGAAGCGTTTATGCTAATGCCAGGTATGATCAAAAATTTTGTTTATGAGTTCCGGGTCAAACGGCATGCAAAGTTCTTCGTTCCACTATTTGCCATTCACCATGTTTATTGGTAAAAGGTTCCGTTTTAAATCTCAAAGACGTTGAAAGACGATATGATAGAACCGACGACATCTACTTGCAACAACCCCATGAAGCAGTGGAAAAGAAAGATGGGTCGATCCGTCTTGTTTTGATTCCAGACAAATCAACACGATAATCGATACAGAGACCAATAGACCAGAGAGACTGGAGGAACTGCTACAGAACTTTCACGATTTGTCAGTTTTCTCGTCGATCGATCTGCGTAGTAGCTTTTGGCAAATTGAACTCCACCCAGAATGTAGACAGTACACAACCTTCCTTACGTTTGGGAAGTGTTATCAGTTCAGGAAGGTGCCGTTCGGTCTGAATAGCTCGTGTCCTGCCATTATCAGAGGACTAAATGGTATCCTCAGTGATTTCCTCAAGGAAAAGGTCACTACATACATTGATGATCTGTCAGTAACAGAGAAATCATGGCGGCAACACAGTGTGGTCCTACGGGAATTGTTGAACACCTTCAAGGAACATGGTGTTACAGTCAACACTGAAATGACATGTTCCGCATAAACAAATGTTAACCCATGACCTAGGTGAAGGGCTGACGGCACCCTAGGTCATGGGGTGTATCGGAAGACTACGCACACCGATCTGTATTTGCACGCAGACAGCTGCCACCACCCTTCACAGAGGAATGGGGTACTTAAAACTCTAGTACATAGGGCGCGCACTATCTCTGACGCAGAGAGTCTACCCCAGGAATTCGAACATCTGAGAACTGTATTTCGAAAAAATGGGTACTCAGAGTGGCAGATTCAACGTGCTCTCCGCCCAACCACTGGAGCACAACCTGTTGAGATGGATGAAGTCATGAGGGAGGAGGTAGGCACTGCATTTATTCCATACACAGGTGCACTCTCGGGGAAAATCGCCCGCATTCTGAAGAAACACCGCGTCGGAACTGTGTTTTGTCCTCCAAATAAAACTCTTGCACTGGTGGGGAGCGCCAAAGATGACCTGGGTTTGAGGAAGGCCGGCGTGTACCAGATTCCGTGTCAATGTGGCAAGTCGTATATTGGTCAGACGATGCGTACCGCCGAGGATCGATGCCGTGAACACCAGAGGCACACTCGACTGATGTATCCGAGCAAGTCGGCGGTCGCTGAACATTGTTTGTCGGAAAATCACGCCATGGAGTATGACCGCACGAGGATTCTGGTACAGACGTCGAGATACTGGGACAGCGTTGTTAGAGAGGCCATTGAAATTCGCACCAATGACGACCTCATAAACTGTGACTGTGGCTATAATCTTAGCAAGGCTTGGGAACCAGCGATCAGGTTAATCAAGAGTAAATCGAGCAAACATATAGTTGTGACGGCCACGGGGGACAGAGCCATCACACCGACGTCATCTCAGACGCCGTCGCAATCTGTTCCACCGCGCGACCGTGGCGCGGGGCGCGGACGGCAGAGGGAGCGCGCCGCGGGCGGAGGGTATTTAAATCGGCCGCCGCCGCGACCAAACCCAGTTCCCTCTGAGCAGCCATAGCGTACGGATCTCCGTGCCGGCACGTTCACAGAAGCTCAGTCCGTCAGTTCACCTGATGATGGCGACATGTATGATCGCCGAAATATTGTGCCCGTTGGACACTATAGACCGGCAGCATACCCGTGGATATTTTGATTATCAAATACGCCGGGAGAAACTCAAGAATCACATCTTACAACAGTTTCAACATTTCTTACATTTCTATTTTGTTATAATATTGCTTGCAATTTGACATAAACATAAATATTCACATCGAAAATTGTTTACAGTTCCTTTAACATAATGGCATGAAACAAAAAAGAAATGAAATCAGAACATCGATTACACTAATTTATCGAAAAACAGAAGCAAAAATTATTATATGTACAATAGTATAACGTTGTTGTTGTTACAAATTGTTTTAGGTAAGAGCGTGAAGCCTTGACAGTTTTGGGAGCGCAAAGTTCCATAGTCGTGTGTTTAAAGTGTTAAATGGATAGCTGCGCCATAGCTGCGAAGGGTCACCCCATCGTTTTGCGATTGTCAGGATGTCACAACTTCCTTGGACGCGGTGCATCTTATCGTGACAGATAGTGATATGTTCGTTGTGCAAGTACCCCATACTGATACGAGATCTGTGATTCAACCAATTGTCACCTTCCTTACTAACTTGTAAGTTTTGTAAATTTCGTGTGCACTAAGTCTGTAATAGGTTCTAGCAGGTCTTCGCGACTGACAATATCTGCTTTGATCATTATCGTAGATAATAAAAAGAGACTTACATGTCTCAGGGAAACATTTAATTATAAGATCTCTAAGATCACCAGATGGTACAAGGACGTCCCATTACGTCCAATGCTGGGGTGATGGCCATATCAGAGAGCCCTGGCACTAGTGACAATATGTAAGGGAAAATGAAGTTTGTGTTGGGGAGAGCATTCAGCTTAGGTGGTTCGTGCAGCAATGTTGACCACCGTACTGCGGTGGTGTAATGACACATGTCTCAGGGAAACATTTAATTATAAAATATATTATGAGTTTCAGAAACATCAGGTCATCGAGATCGACATCGTGTAGATCAGATATAGATCCACAACTTGCAGAAAACAAACGGGGAATACGCCATCTCACCAGGGAGCTCCATCTGTAGCAGCATCACAATGGAGCCAGCAGGCTGCTCCATAACGTGGAATGAGAAGTTCACAGCATCGCTCCACCTTTGTCACTCGTTTTCAGCTTACGATCAATCAAATACGCTCACTCATTTAAAGTTTCGATCATGTAGATGCAAGTGGTAGCCGATGTCCATTCCGTTTTCTTTTCATTGTCTTTCTTTTTTTTGTTTCCACCATAGTGTGCTTGGCCGACATGTTGCAACTATGTCCACAGGGGCGGTCCTCACGGAAGGGAAGCAAAGACTAAAGCAGAAAGAGGTCTAGGCCTGACACAAAGAAAGGGAGAGCGGTAATTATAGCCTCCAAAAATATCGAAATGCATGCAAACAAAAAGAAACAAAAATTACATAGATAATTTCAGTTACACTACTTACTTATTAGCTACAGTAGGATAATTACAAAAGCACGTTTAAATATATTAACTTATGCCAATTTTCTAGGCGTGATAGCTCATAAAGGTAGTTTTGGAAATAGGTGGTGATGGGTAGCATTAGATTTCTCATTTCGTTAATGATAGTAACTACTTTTATAAGGTTGTCGGTGTGTCACGTTAAGCTGTACCTTTTTGCATTTATATCTCACAAGAGTGAGAAATACTGAAGTCTATAGTATGTGTGATTCTTTGCTTTCATGCACTTTACACGTTTGTAAGGGTTGTGGACAATGCAACAAAACCAGGATGTATCAGTGTTGAACAGCAATCCGCAGAGGAGCTCGAGAAGCGACGTGACGCAGGCCGGTAGCTAAGCGGGCGGCAGAGGAGTGAGCTGCAGGGACAGAATAGCTGCGCGGGTCACTGATGTGCAGTGCGAGGCCGGAGCTGCCACAACAGTCGGCGAGAAGGCATGATGGACACAGGTGTGAGACCCGTTCACAGATACGGCTCATGACAGACACGATAGTGCCATGGCCCTCCATGATGGTCTTGTACAAGCCAACTCTGCGGGGGTCCTGTCCTAATCAGAGGAGGCAGTCAAGAAGGGTCGTCGTGAGATGCGTGGTGCAAGCTGCCTGTAGCAGACACCACACTCAGCCCGGCAGTTGACACTTGTGAGGGGCAGGGCGCAAGGCACAACCCATGCTCTTGCTGGCGCCCTGCTGGCTGACTGAATTGAAGCAATGAATGTCGACGCAGTGGAGCACCACCACCTAGAGACAAGGCCGCGGCGCGAAATTCATAGCAGGTCGTGACGTCACTCCAAGCGAGCCTCCATGTTGCGTTTCGAAGCGTTTGTTTATCTATACGTTTGTTGGATCGAGTGCTATATTCGTGCTTAAAACTAGCGATTACAGTGTTTACGTGTAGTGAAGCTACTGTGAACATGGTTTACAAATGTTGTGCGCCAAGGTGTCGTGGGAATTACGGAACTGGACCGAAAGTAATGTTGTTTTCCTTTCCGAAAGATGCGAATCTGCATTGGAAATGGCTTTCAGCGATGCATCGGGCCAATTTCCAACCTACTGAGCACACGAAGGTATGTAAAAACTATATACCTAGTACAATTATTATTTTTTTCTGGTGGAATATCTTGCATTTTGGATACATTTGACTAAAATTGTGGGCAAAAGTTCGCAGTACATAGGCCTAGGATTCGTTTTCAAGTGGCTTTATTTTGAATTTGAAAACGAAATATAAATTTGTGGCTCGTGTTACTTTTTATTCGTTTATAAATTTCTCTGCAGTTCGTATTTTGTTACGCATTACCGATACGTTTTATTCTCTATTTGTGAGTGGGTGTTGTTTTTCACTCTCGCATTAGTTAGTATGAATGCTAACGAATGTTGAAACTGCTGTTTTCATGTTTAAAAAGCGATCTCTCTGTATGAAGCATATCTGTGCTGTTTTTCTATGTGTTAGTTTTTCCTGTTAGACATTCACGAACCCACGACCAAATAATTATCTTTCAACCTAACCTAACTTCAGGTTACGATGCAGAATAGGTGTCTTCACAAACAGATTTCAGGGAAATACGGAAGCGTCCGATCCCACCCGTCTGCTTTGACCCATGACGTCACAAATATGGCGGAAACAAAAACAAACACACACACTTTCCACAAGAAGCCTAATGACACTAACGGGACAAGCGCGGGAAACGGGGTGTTTTGGGTGGGGGGCAAACTAAATATAAACAAATTTAGACGCCTTGCGTAGCTACAACGTGTAAGTGAAGACAGCCACGCATGAATACCCACCCACCTCCCCAGGGGTCGTAACCCCTGCAACCCATAGAAGATAAAGATGCTTCAGTAGCTGATTAGCGTTTTTTGTCTTTTTTTTTAAAAAATCTCACGGGATAGAACGAACAGATCAGAAAGATAAATATAATAAACTAAAACAGAAATTGGAGGAAACAGATAATTAAAATAAGTAATAAGTGTTTTTAAATTAAAAAAAATCTCACGAGATAGAACGAACAGATCAGAAAAGTAAATAAAATAAGATAAAACAGAACTGGAGACAGCCACACTCAAACCAAACTCCGCGCCGTCATGACGTCACACACGACAACACCCTTACGTCACGGGTCAAAGCCGACTCGTGGGATCGGACGCTTCTGTCGACCCGATTTCAGTGGCGTTCTGTATCACTTGAGCCGCCTCACATAACGATATTCTCGTTAATAACGCATCCAGTTACTTAATCTGTCCGGTATTTTAAATGTTTCAGATGGTTAATCGAAATGACAAGTGTCCTTTAGTTCATACAGCACAGCTGCGTACGGAATGTTTAGTTGATATCTTCTTAATATACTTCTAGTTGGATGGTCATGACTGTCTTACTGAGGTGTGTCATTTATGTTGGCATCTGTTCAACTTTATTTTGTGTTTGGCATGAGTTTGCTTTGGAGTTGTTTTTCTATCCAAACATGAAATTTGTGCTATATCAAGACCGTCATTCAGTGTTACCTGCAATGACACAGTTTTAATACGTGCTGGCATAAAAACGCCCACAGTGAAATATTATTCTGCAGCTGTTCATATCTCATATACCATGACAATGAAGAAACTGTAAAATCAAAATTACAAAATAATTGCTATGTTATCATGTAGAATCCAACAGATTACTGAAATCTGGTGCCACTTAATCCATAATAGGAACTTCACACTTATATTTCCATAAATATCACAGTAGGTACTGCTGTAACACAAGCAGTTCACAGGTATATTCATCATATACTGATGCCTGGTGAGGTATGCTCCTAGTGCTTATAGTACTAATTAATAAAAGAATATTAAAATGGAATATGCATGTTGTTGTACATGGTATATTGCTGTTAGGCCTAAATAATTTGTGTACTTCCACTAAGGTGTGACTTGTCAAGCTGATGTTGGTGGAAAATGAAGGAGTATCCAGTGTTTTTTTACATTCACATAGAGACACACATCTCTAGATCATGCTGTATATTGTGCTGACTCACACTACTTTGTTGTAAGTTTGTGAACTTCACTTCACCGAGTCTGACATCTGCCGGCACACGGAATGTTATGATGAAGTGAAAGGCACAAAGCTTACTGTCAAGCTTTCAAGACCAAGACTTAGAGAGGGTGCTGTCCCATCAGTGTTACTAGGCTGCCCAAGCTATTTGTCTATTCCATCCACCAGCTCCCGAGAAAGTGCAGAGGAAAGGAGAGCTACATTGGACAATGAACATCTTCTACAAGGAATTAAAGGTAGTATAGTAACCAAAACAGAGTATGATTCGAGGAAGTTATTTTCTACTTTTGAAGCATTTCTGCAGTGCCTAGAAAGAGAAACCATTCCCAGAGAGTGGACCATTGTTAGGAGAAGTGACTGTGTCCTATATCTATTGCTTACTGTATTCCCTGCTCCATCTGTGTATCTGTTGTAGTGACAAATGATTTGCAATTGTCTGCCTATCGAAGTAACACTGAGATAAGAAAGATAGGCAGTAGCAAAATATCAGACAAACTTTCAAATATGAATGATTTGTTTACAGTATTAGACAAAGTGAAAGAATTAGTCAATGCAAAAGAAAATTCATTAAAAAGCCAGTGCCTTCTTATACAGGACATTTTAAATGACATGTGCAGTTCTGTAGATGAAGAAAAACAGAAACAAATTCAATTCTTAAGTGAGCAAGTTAAGCTGCTGTGTAGCTCTGAGGAAAACTATAGGTTTAATCCTCACTTTTCTGTATTTTGTTGTATCCTGCATTCTATCTCCCCTCATGCCCATAAATTTTTGAGGTCATCTGGCAATCTTATTCTTCCTCATCCAAGAACTTTACAGAAAATATGTTCCTCATATACTAATGGTCCTCATAATGAACAAAATGAAGATAGTATGCTCCTGTATATTAAGGAAAGATTTAAATCTTTGCAGGAAAGTGATTGTACCATTTCTTTAATGATAGATGAAATTCATATTAAACCTTATTTTGATTACAAGGGAGGAAACATTGTGGGGGCAGCATTTGATAGTGCCAAGGCTGCTACTACAGCATATGTCTTTATGATACAATCATTGCTGTCTTCTTTTAAAGGAGTAGTGCATGTCCTTCCAGTGAGAAACCTTGTAGCTGAACAGTTATTTTTGTATGTGAAGAAAATATTATGTGGCCTTTATGACATTGGTTTCAAAGTTATTTGTGTAGTTAGTGACAACAATGCTATAAATAGGAAATCTATGGCACTTTTTAGCTCACCTCCAAAACTCAGTATAGTTTACCCACATCCAGCTAATCCAACTCAGCGACAATTTTTTATAATTGATTCTGTCCACATCCTTAAGTGTATACGTAATAATTGGGTTAATCAAAAGCACTCTCAAGTTTTGCTCAAATATCCACAATTTGATGGAAGCAGTGATGATTGTCAGGTGTTAATGGCATCTTTTGAAGCATTGAGGCAGCTTCATAAGATTGAATATAATGGTCTACTTAAGCACTCTTATGGTCTTTCTTTGAAGTCTCTTTATCCGTCTTCACTTGAGAAACAGAATGTGAGCCTTGTTTTGCAGGTATTTAATGAATATACAGATGAAGCCGTTTCAACTGTAGGGGAACAGAAAAACTTGTTACATTACCAGACAACTGCAGAAAATATTAAAATTATACTTACATGGTGGAAAATTGTAAATGTTAAGACAGTTCACAAAAGGTGTTCGACTAAATGATCTCTTACAGTGCCCTCTGTCTTTAAGTAATAATGATGAAAAATTAATTTTTTTGGAAAAGTTTCTTGTGTGGCTCGATAAGTGGAAGGACTTAGGCCTGAAAAATAATACCCTTTCAAAAGAAACCCATATAGCTCTGACACACATAACCTATGGTGATTGAGATGGCAAGGTACTGTACTAAAGAGCTTGGTTTCACTTATTTTTTGCCTGGAAAAATTCAAACTGATTCTCTGGAAGCAAGGTTTAGCAGTTACCAATCAATGGCTGGCTCTCTGTATCTCATATCTGTGGGACAGATTTTTGAAGTGGAAGCGAAGATGAGGATGCAGAACATGTTACCACTCATGTTGAATTCAAGTACTTTTGGTAAACTGTCTGTTGCAGAAGGGTTCATCTTTAATTGTAATGATGACACAAAAAAGACTATACAAACAGACTCTGAGTTTAAGATTGACATTATATACTTGGAGAAAGATTTCAGGCAGGCAGAAACATACCTTCCAATATTAACATATTTAGCAGGGTATTGTGTTCACAGTGTACTGAAGAAACAGCAGTGTGAGGTGTGCAGCAAATTCCTTCTCTTAGACAAAGAAATGTGCCTGCATGGTGAACAACATCTTAGTTTAATCAAAAATTTGGACAGGGGTGGCCTGTTTTTCCCTCAGCCTGATGTTGTGAATGTTGTAATTTACGGTTACATTACTGTACAGAAATTAATATCAGCCCCTAACGAAAAAAAATTTTTGTCATCCAGCAGTCAAAGGGTGCTTGTTCAAAATGTAACCATAAACGCTGTTCAGAAGAAAAGTTTCTTCTTAACAGACTTTGTTTGCAGTAATGGTCATTTGACAGATAAAATACTGAAGTTGTCAGTCAAAGCATCCACCAATGCATTATTAAATAATTACATTAAGAAAAAGAATGACACCTTTACTACTTCTTTTAAGAAACGGAAGTTTAGCATATTTTAATTTGCGTAGAGTTTGCATGCTAAAACATTCATCAGGTGTCACAGGAAATTTATATTATGTCTCACAGGTTCAATTACACTGTATTTGGTCAACTGAAAGCAGAGGCAGGTTCCATAATCCATATTTGTGTAGTACCTTCAACTGAATGCACGCTAATAGTCATTTGGTCCATATAGCCTGTAAGTTTTGGATAATTTGCTTCTAACAGTTTCAAATGTCAGAAGGTCACAACTGTTTCCATGCAGACTATTCAGCTGAAGTAAATACTTTGTCCAGCACTAATGGCTAGTTTCAATCTCATCATTGTAAAATTTTATCAGTTTGTGTACACATCCATCTGTGCACTTGATCCTGGCCTAAGGTTGAAACTGGGCCAGTTTTTCCTAGTAAAGTTTTTATGTCTTTCAGCTATTCTGTGCAGAAATATTTACATATCCCTTTCAATGTGTTGAGCCTGTGCTACCCAACAAGAAGAAATCTGTTAAAGTAATTCTGTATTAAACCTCAAGTAGTTCATTATAATTATGTATGTAATTAGAGGCTATTATTTTGGCATGCAGACATATAAAACTTACAGTAGAATATTACAGTACTATATAGGGAAAGCCAAAACTGGATTTTTCCCATTTTCCTGAATCAGAATGACACCAGCATGCTTCCTAATGTAGTTACTTCTCATAACAGCTGTTCATCGAAATTTGGATACAGGCTGTCAGTATTGTTGCATATGGGTAACAGTTATTGCTTTGCCTATATTATTTTACTGAGACACATTCTAGTAGTTGCTTATTCCACTCACAGTTTGGAATAGTTTAATATCAGACACAGTAGTTGGTCTCCATTCCCAAATTTGCATCTCATCCAGACTGTGACCCTTAATTTGTTACTAATCTTATTGTTTTGTTTTTTTAAACTTTACTTATAAAACCCCTTGGTAGTGTGACACTGTTTGTCAGACTTGGACTGCACATGTGTTTAATATGCTAGAAAATTTCATAACAGCACACACTTTGGCACTGAGTGAAAAGTGTGTTCTTGAACTGTTTCTGCCAGTAGCTGTAGAATGTTGTGTTATAGAAAATCACTTCACAGCACTAAAATACAGATTCGGTGTTCCATACAGTCAGTTTAATTGAAACAGTTTATTCTAACAGGAATAATGTGAAAGGTGGTGTTTATATAGTAATTAAGGAAAAGTTCTTCCCACCTATATACAGGGAGAGTATCCTTACAAACATTAAGGAGTGTCATGTTGCAGCATTTTATTTGAATGTTAGAACATTATGTCCTACACCGTTCAGTTTAATTTGGAATTAGTGTAAAATTGTTACAGTTTTGTTTTATGTTGTACATCTTTAGTTGATCCCAGAGTTAGTTCCTCTGATTTATTTTGTTTACACTTAAGTTCATTACAAGGAAATTGGCCTACTTCTAGCTTATGGCAGGGTTTTCAACAAATGTTGCATAGCTGTGCAGTAACAATATAAAAGAGTTCTTTCAGTTGTGGATCAGGTATTCAACTGTAATGTGAAACCTCTGATATGTCATTGTACTCAGTATTACCATTACTTATTAATTTCCAATGACTAGCTACATTTTCACTTCATTGAATGTCCTTCAGTAGCGCCTCATCCCAGTGACACCTTTATATCTTGGTGCATACATTCCAACAAATGTTTGTTACTCTATTACTCTGTCTGGGTTAATACATTTGTTAGCAACATAAGTCATTGTTAGTCACAATTATTAAATTTTATAGGCAGTAAGACTGGTAATGTACCTGTTACACGCGTCTGACATGTTTTGGAACTGTGTCATTTTTCACAAAACACAATATATCAAATGTGTACAACTATTCAATCATTCTGAAAGTAGAAAAGACTTGCTGCCTTTTAACGTGGAAATCGTGATCTATTTCTGTAATGGAACCATGTTGTGCCTTGGATTTAGTAACAGCGTTTTCAGGAAGTAGATGTACATATGTCTGACTTAAATTATTGTTCATTACTTCTAGTGTTTTACACACCCTACATTAACATAAACTATTAATAATTACATTACTTTAAGCATGCTGAGTACTACTGCTCTCATGTTACAGTAATTTGACTACATATTACAAAGAATTTAACTTGCTGTAATCACCAGCAGTGATTTCTGATCTATAAATTCTATTACGAAATACAGTTTCAAACAATGGAACAAGTTAATCTAGAAATAGGTTAAATATATTATTGACGTTTTTAGCTTGACACATTGTCACATTCCAACTGCTGCAAATGTCTGCTGAAGGTTTGTAGATTTTCACTGTTGACTTATGTAAACGTCCTGTTGATAAAACTACTGTTGTTTGCAGGGCTTACAGCATGCATTTTGAACAGCTGACCATTATGGCCAGGAATACATCTAAAATTTCACTTAAACATATGTTGCTAATTCTTTTATCTGCAGAGTATTGTCAATCAGGCTTGTAAAGTTCTTTGCAACTCTTGTGAGAAAGTCAACAACTGCACACGGCTCATTACATGCTCAAAATCTGCCATATTTTTACAGGAAAGAAAATTTACATTACAATAACAACGCATAATTGTTTTTGTTTCTGAGAACAGGTGAGTTAAAAGTGATTGTTTGCTTGGGGAATGTACTGAGCTTTCCTGAGGGAGCTCTATAAACAGTTACACAATATTTACTTAGGATACTGAAGGCAGAAGAATTTAATATTATACACTGTATTTGTGAAGAATTTTTCAAGTGAGTGTACATAATAGTCGTCTGGTCCAGAAAGAATGACTTTATCTCAGTGCATTTTTCACAAATGTACCTTGCTTTATCTTGTATATCGCAACATTATTTACATCCCGCATTCGTACGTTTTCACCTATTGATAAGTCTTAAGCAGTTACATCACCGGTAAAAAAGAATTACGAACTATAGCTTCTGCTATATCGCGACTGATAAAGTTACGTATTTTAACCATACGGCAAAGTACTCCCCTCTTTGCGTGGTATCATTTACCAAGATCTCGTTTCGTTATCTCCAGCGATTTACGAGATATGAGAGGCGTTATGAATATTTCATTCCCGCGCGTTGCGATCGGAAGTGAAGTTGCTGCAAATGCTCAATTTTTTTGAGATTGGAAGCAGATATTGTTCCAAAGTTTTACGAAAATTTCAAAACCTCGTCTGTATTTCATACTCAGCAATAGAATGTATAATATGCATCAAACACAAATTCATAGCGACCTCTATTTTTGATGGCAACGTTCTCAAATTTGATATTCATCTGTGAAATACCACAATAGTTATGAGCATTATCGAAATGATTGCCACTTCATCATGAAGCTGCCATATAAAGCTAAAAGTGTTTCAGAAATTAATTATTTTTTGCGGAACAGGTTCTGTAAAACCGTTTGACAAAGATTTGCAGGCCGTGCGTCTCGATTCTTTAAGCGTAGCGCCAAGCCAACCCTGGCCCGCTTTGCGTGACGTCACAAGAGCGCGCCGCGGCCTTCTCTTTAGGTGGTGGTGAGTGGAGCCCCCCAAGATGCGCCTCACTAACAATTTGTGCACGAGGTTAACTCCTCACCAGATGAGGACCGCACTCACCATCATGCAGTGCAGATGACAGTAATCAACGCAACACTGGGCCACCTGTTCAACAATATGTCACTATCAAAGAGACGCCCAATGGCCACCTGACGATAGTCTGTATTGTTGACAGCTGCATCACTCGAAAATGGTACTTATAACCACGTGCCATGTTCCATCTCCTCTCCCTCTCTTGCCATACCCTCGACGTGACCCCGCCCACTTACCTAGAGAGACCGCACTACACTCACGACAGTGTGTGACAAATGATGTATGTTGAGGTATGCATGTGGATCTATTTTTTCATTACTGTCATTATGGTCGGCATTTGTTTGGTGCAACAACTTAAACACAACCCAGTTTCATATACAGGGTGTTACAAAAAGGTACGGCCAAACTTTCAGGAAACATTCCTCACATCCAAATAAAGAAAAGATGTTATGTGGACATATGTCCGGAAACGCTTAATTTCCATGTTAGAGCTCATTTTAGTTTCGTCAGTATGTACTGTACTTCCTCGATTCACCGCCAGTTGGCCCAATTGAAGGAAGGTAATGTTGACTTCGGTGCTTGTGTTGACATGCGACTCATTGCTCTACACTAATAGCATCAAGCACATCAGTACGTAGCATCAACAGGTTAGTGTTCATCACGAACGTGGTTTTGCAGTCAGTGCAATGTTTACAAATGCGGAATTGGCAGATGCCCATTTGATGTACGGATTAGCACGGGGCAATAGCCGTGGCGCGGTACTTTTGTATCGAGACAGATTTCCAGAACGAAGGTGTCCCGACAGGAAGACGTTCGAAGCAATTGATCTGCGTCTTAGGGAGCACGGAACATTCCAGCCTATGACTCGCGACTGGGGAAGACCTAGAACGACGAGGACACCTGCAATGGACGAGGCAATTCTTCGTGCAGTTGACGATAATCCTAATGTCAGCGTCAGAGAAGTTGCTGCTGTACAAGGTAACGTTGACCACGTCACTGTATGGAGAGTGCTACGGGAGAACCAGTTGTTTCCGTACCATGTACAGCGTGTGTAGGCACTATCAGCAGCTGATTGGCCTCCACGGGTACACTTCTGCGAATGGTTCATCCAACAATGTGTCAATCCTCATTTCGGTGCAAATCTTCTCTTTACGGATGAGGCTTCATTCCAACGTGATCAATTGTACATTTTCACAATCAACATGTGTGGGCTGACGAGAATCCGCACGCAATTGTGCAATCACGTCATCAACACAGATTTTCTGTGAACGTTTGGGCAGGCATTGTTGGTGATGCCTTGATTGGGCCCCATGTTCTTCCACCTACGCTCAGTGGAGCACGTTATCATGATTTCATACGGGATACCCTACCTGTGCTGCTAGAACATGTGCCTTTACAAGTACGACAAAACATGTGGTTTATGTACGATGGAGCTCCTCCACATTTCAGTCTAAGTGTTCGTACGCTTCTCAACAACAGATTCGGTGACCGATGGATTGGTAGAGGCGGACCAATTGCATGGCCTCCACGCTCTCCTGACCTCAACCCTCTTGACTTTCATTTATGGGGGCATTTGAAAGCTCTTGTCTACGCAACCCCGGTACCAAATATAGAGACTTTTCGTGCTCGTATTGTGGACGGCTGTGATACAATACGCCATTCTCCAGGGCTGCATCAACGCATCAGGGATTCCATGAGACGGAGGGTGGATGCATGTATCCTCGCTAACGAAGGACATTTTGAACATTTCGTGTAACAAAGTGTTTGAAGTCACGCTGGTACGTTCTGTTGCTGTGTGTTTCCATTCCATGATTAATGTTATTTGAAGAGAAGTAATAAAATGAGCTCTAACACGGAAAGTAAGCGTTTCCGGACACGTGTCCACGTAACATATTTTCTTTCTTTGTGTGTGAGGAATGTTTCCTGAAAGTTTGGCCGTACCTTTTTGTAACACCCGGTATATTTACACACATTTGTATAAACTCTAATGCCACATTGTTTTGTATTATGTTTTCTTTTATGTCCTTCGGTGATCAACTCAGCATTTTTTTCATTGCAACAAGGCACTCTTTATGTCCATTTTACCTATTTCTGTTTGTATGTAACTAGCATGTTAATAAGGGATGCGTGGTACATTCAATTCATTACTTTTTGGTGATAAACACTGATTATTTTGATAGGTAAATACATTTCTACACTTTATAAGTTTAGCTTATTCATTCTAGTAATTTGTTCTCAGTTACAGACATTTTACACATTATTTTATGGACACTAGATTTTGGTTTTTTAGCTTTGCATTTTTTATTCTTGTAAAGTGTAAATGTCTTTGCTTTGTGCATATACTCCATGAAAGACACTGATATTCAATGTAGGGGAAGGAGTAGAAGAAAGAGTTACGGGAGAACATTGGCTTGGTACTAGGAATGAGAGAGAAGAAAGACCAATTAAGTTCTGCAATAAATTTCAGCTAGCAGCAGCGGATTCTCTTTTCAAGAATCATTAGACTAGGAGGTATACTTAAGAAAGGCCGGGAGATACGGGAAGGTTTCAATTAGATTACAGCAGTGTCAGACTGAGATTCCAGAATGAGGTAGTGGACTTCAAATTGTTCCCAGGAACAGACATACACTCCTGGAAATGGAAAAAAGAACACATTGACACCGGCGTGTCAGACCCACCATACTTGCTCCGGACACTGCGAGAGGGCTGTACAAGCAATGATCACACGCACGGCACAGCGGACACACCAGGAACCGCGGTGTTGGCCGTCGAATGGCGCTAGCTGCGCAGCATTTGTGCACCGCCGCCGTCAGTGTCAGCCAGTTTGCCGTGGCATACGGAGCTCCATCGCAGTCTTTAACACTGGTAGCATGCCGCGACAGCGTGGACGTGAACCGTATGTGCAGTTGACGGACTTTGAGCGAGGGCATATAGTGGGCATGCGGGAGGCCGGGTGGACGTACCGCCGAATTGCTCAACACGTGGGGCGTGAGGTCTCCACAGTACATCGATGTTGTCGCCAGTGGTCGGCGGAAGGTGCACGTGCCCGTCGACCAGGGACCGGACCGCAGCGACGCACGGATGCACGCCAAGACCGTAGGATCCTACGCAGTGCCGTAGGGGACCGCACCGCCACTTCCCAGCAAATTAGGGACACTGTTGCTCCTGGGGTATCGGCGAGGACCATTCGCAACCGTCTCCATGAAGCTGGGCTACGGTCCCGCACACCGTTAGGCCGTCTTCCGCTCACGCCCCAACATCGTGCAGCCCGCCTCCAGTGGTGTCGCGACAGGCGTGAATGGAGGGACGAATGGAGACGTGTCGTCTTCAGCGATGAGAGTCGCTTCTGCCTTGGTGCCAATGATGGTCGTATGCGTGTTTGGCGCCGTGCAGGTGAGCGCCACAATCAGGACTGCATACGACCGAGGCACACAAGGCCAACACCCGGCATCATGGTGTGGGGAGCGATCTCCTACACTGGCCGTACACCACTGGTGATCGTCGAGGGGACACTGAATAGTGCACGGTACATCCAAACCGTCATCGAACCCATCGTTCTACCATTCCTAGACCGGCAAGGGAACTTGCTGTTCCAACAGGACAATGCACGTCCGCATGTATCCCGTGCCACCCAACGTGCTCTAGAAGGTGTAAGTCAACTACCCTGGCCAGCAAGATCTCCGGATCTGTCCCCCATTGAGCATGTTTGTGACTGGATGAAGCGTCGTCTCACGCGGTCTGCACGTCCAGCACGAACGCTGGTCCAACTGAGGCGCCAGGTGGAAATGGCATGGCAAGCCGTTCCACAGGACTACATCCAGCATCTCTACGATCGTCTCCATGGGAGAATAGCAGCCTGCATTGCTGCGAAAGGTGGATATACACTGTACTAGTGCCGACATTGTGCATGCTCTGTTGCCTGTGTCTATGTGCCTGTGGTTCTGTCAGTGTGATCATGTGATGTATCCGACCCCAGGAATGTGTCAATAAAGTTTCCCCTTCCTGGGACAATGAATTCACTGTGTTCTTATTTCAATTTCCAGGAGTGTAGATTAACATCACAATGTAGTAGCGATGAAAAATAGACTGCAGTTTAAGAGATTAGTCCGGAATAATCAATACAGGAAGAAGTGGGATACAGAAGTACTAAGGAATGAAGACGTACTGTTGAAGTTCTTTAAAGCTATAGATAATGCAATAGTGAGTGGTTCAGTAGGCAGTTCAGTTGAGGAGGTATGGACATATCTAAAAAGGTCAATCACAGAAGCTGGAAAGAAAAACATAGGTGGGAAGAAGGCAACTGCGAAGAAACCATGAGTGACAGAAGAAATACTTCAGTTGATCGATGAGAGAAGGAAGTAGAAAAAATTTCAGAGAAATACAGGAGCACAGAAAGACAAGTCACTGAGTGATGAAATAAACAGGAAGTGCAGGGAAACAACGGTGAAATGGCTGCAAGGAAAATGTGAAGAAATCGAAAAAGAAATGATTGCCAGAAAGACTTACTCGGTATACAGAAAAGTGAAAATAACTTTCGGTAAAATTAAAAAATTAAGAGTACAATGGGAACTCAATTTTTAAATGTAGATGAGAGGGAGGATAGGTGGAACGAGTATGTTGAAAGCCTGTATGAGTCGGAAGACTTGTCATATGATGTGGTAAAAGAAAAAAACAGGAGTCGACATAGAAGCGAAAAACGATCCAGTATTAGAATTTAAAAGAGCTTTGGAAGATATAAGTCTAATAACGCAGTAGGGACCGATAACATTCCATTGAAAATTCTACAATCGTTGGGGGAAGAGACAACAAAACGACTATTCACTTTGTTGTGCAGACTGTATAAGTCTTGCGATGTACCATGTAACTTTCGGAAAACGCCATCCACACAATTACGAACATCGCAAGAACCGATATGTACGAGAATTATCGCACAATCAGCTTAACAGCTCATGTATCCAAGTTGCCAACAAGAACAATATACATCATTTACCATTGTACCCTTATTATTATGAATGCTCTCCATCATACGTTCCTCTCTTCGTCGAATCCGTGGAGAAACTCCTAACTTCCTATCTCACCCGTAGTGTTAATTTTTACATTTTTCTTTAGCATGACTTCTTAAACACTTCTCTTCTTTTGCGATTGTCCCACAGTCTCACGCATTTCTTCGTCAGATTAAGGCTATAGTTTGATACAGGAGACTACTTTTGGCCAGGTGCACCGTCTTTATCGTGTACTAATGTGGAAGTCGTTGTTTCTTCCGTCATGCGTTATTTTGTTTCCTAGGTATCAAAATTCATTAATTTCAGCTACTTCGTGTTCAATAATTTTAATGTTAATTTTATAGTTAGTCTCATTTCTGCTACTTCCGTCCTTTTTTGGGTTTACTCTCAATACGGAGTGTGTTTTCGTTAGACTCTTTATTCCATACAGCAGGTCCTGTAATCTTCACTGAAGATGAAAATGCAGCGAATCGTGATATTCTTTCACCCCGAATTTTGATCTTACTCCTCAACCTGCCTTTTATTCCCGCCGTTGTCTGTGAGTTATATAGACTGAACTGTGATGGCGAAAGACTACATACGGTCTTACACCCTACTTAACCCGAGCATTTCGTTCTTACTGTTGCTTTCTTATTGTTGGTTCTTGATTCTTGTACATGTTGTATATTAATTGCCTTTTCCTATAGCTTATTCTTATTTGTCTCGGAATTTCGATCACCTTGCACCATTTTACATCGTGGAACACTCTTTCTAGGTCGACAAATCCTCTCTGGTGCCTTCACCTTTCCGAAAGAGAAGCCGCTCATCAATTAACAGATTCTTTACTTTCTTTTCCATTTTCCCTTCCAGGGACTTTGATGCATTATCTGTTGAGCTGATTGTGCGATTGCTCTCGCACTTTACTGGTCTTGCTGTTTACTGGGTTGTGTGGATGATATTTTTCCCGAACTCTGGTGGTATGTATCCAATGTCAGGGATTCTACCCCACTTCCTGCAACGATTTCTGAAATTCTGTAGGAATATTATTTACCGATTCTGACTTATTTGATAGCACATCTTCCAAAGCTCTGTTGAACCCTAATACTGTACCTGTCTTCCATTTCGACTCCAAACCGTTACTCCTCTTGGTAGAGACCTTCAACGTTCTCCTTCCACTTATCCGCCCTCTTCTCTGCGTTTAAAGTGAAATTTACATTACCGTTGATACGTTGCTTCTCTGTATTCATTTAAGATCTCTACGATCGACTCTGTATCACGTAGCCGCGGTTTTTCCCTTTGGTCGCTTTTCGGCTATTTAAGTGCATGGCGCTGTGGGGAGAGGGATCCCTCCAAAACCCAGGTGATCATTGTAGGCAAAACCACCCCTTCCTTGCGCCTCCTTGATTTCTATCTCACCATCTATGGCCGTCCTATCACCCTCACCCCCACCCTTAAGTACCTTGGCGTCACCCTCGATCGTCGACTCTCCTGGACCCCCCCCCCCCCATCTCCGGACAATCCCAGCCAAGGCAAGCTCCCGACTCCGTCTCCTCAAGCTCCTTTCTGGCCATACGTGGGGTCTGGACCCCTCCACCATACACCACACCTATAAATCCCTCATCGGCCCTATCCTTTGTTACGCCCATCTGGCCTGGATCTCCGCCCCCTACCTTTTATAACTCCCTTCAAATCCTTGAACGCCATGCTCTCCGCCTCACCTATCGCATCCGTCTCCCCTCCCCCACGCGGATCCTGTACGATCCCATTCCGTTCCCCCACCTCCTCCTTTTCCTTGAAAGGATACGGATCCTGTACACCTCCCGCAAACTCGATCCTCCTCACCCGCTTGTCTCGCCGATCCTCTCCCGCCCCCGCCCGCTGCCGCACCTGTGTTCCCACGTCCCACCTGGTCTCCATCTCTCCACCCTCCTTACCCTCTCACAAGGTGGCTTCCGCTAGCTCCCTCTCCCTGATGATGCCCTCCTCCCCTCCACCTACCCCTCCTACCAACTTTGATCCTCCCTCCCTCTTCCTGTTTTTGCTCCTTTGGGCACCCTCCCACCCTTCTCTCCCCCTTCCCTCCCTCCTCCATTGCTCCCCACTCTTCTCCCAGGCTTCCCCTCCCATGTCCCTCTCCTCCTTCCCCCATCTCCTCAGCCATTGGCATCTTTGTTCTCCCCTCTGCCCCACCTCACCCTTCTTCCCCTCTTTGCAGGTCCCCAGGCTCGCACACTCTAAGTGGAAATTCGCGCGCCGGAGATCATCGCCGTCAGTGTCTAGTGTGTGCCGTCGTGTTTGGTGTTCAGAGTTCACCGTCACACTCCATCGTCCACCTGTGATCTTCAGTGTTAGTGCGTCGTGACAACAGTTTGTAGTGTGGATTATCGTCAAGTGTGAACAGCTCCGTGCTTGTCTTTATACATCTACTGTTTTATTACCCACCGTTATGCCACATCTGTGTATTCTTTCTGTTGTTTATTTATCTACTCTATGGCTGAAGAGCGGCGTAACATACTGCTGACCGCCTGCCTGTTTGTTTGTACGGGTTTGAAAATAACAACAAAGAAAAAAAAGTGGGGAGAGGGCTGGTTTAGTCGGTTGGTTGGTGCTCCGGTGTGCAGTCTGGTTGTCGGCGATCGCTCTTTGCGCATGCTGTGCCTGTTTCTGTCACGTGGCCAGTGGGACTGCGCACGGAGACGTGCACGTGGTCGGTGAGTGTGTGCTGCGTCTAGTGAACTGGCGATGATCTCGTCTGTGGTGCTAAACGAAGTGAACGTATGAAAGTGGCATTGGAATGTAGCTGCCTGTAACCGGATACGCTACAAAATCAAGCGGTCGGAATTATTGATGTTCTGAAAGTCCTGCTGCATATATTTATATTGAATTTCATGCTGTTTTCAGTTGACGGATCTCCCAGTGTTTGGATTCCCATGTGGTGTTTCGTATAGACCACTGGTGTACAACTCATTGAACAGTGGTTACCTGTGTGAATGAGGTTTGCCTGTTTTGGGCGCTTGAGATACGGGCAAGGAGTGTATTCCTAAGACGTGTCCGTGCTCTCTCAAATAACCACAGCTTCCATTTTCTGGCTGTCTGCTGGTATTTAGTTATGTGTTCAGAGGTAAACAAGCAGGGGCTTAATATATATATATATATATATATATATATATATATATATTAAATCGACTCTGGATACTGCCCAGTTACTGTATGGTTTTATGTTGTTGTTTCAGTGGTATGATCAACTGTGCGCTTCGTCCGTTGTAGCTGGTCATTTAAGGGGGGGGGGGGGGGAAGGTGAGGGACGCGTTGGAGGTGGCCAGTTTCAATTGTAACTGATAGCGCGGTCGCTGTGCTCTTCAGTAGACTCCAGTTTTTCGGTGAATTTATGTTAGGTATTTTATTATTTGTTCGTGGTGACGCCGAGGCATTCGTTTTGCCTCCTTCACTGTTCATTTCAGCCTTCATTCAGGCTCGATCTGAGTTGTACTTTCTACGTACCTCTGATGTGCCATTCCTTGTCATTGAAACTTTGTAATACCTGAAAGATGCCTTTCATTGTACTGGGTTTTTAATATCTTATTCAGAAAGAGAAATTGTGAGCTGTTTCTGTTGTTTTAAGTTAAAAAGTGTCCTGCTTCTCTGGGAGTTTTTCTCAGTAAACCCTTTATTGTTTGTATAGTTCTTAAAATTTATGTAAAGAGGGTTTTAAAATTATTTATTGTTTGGGGTGGACTTTGACGCCCGTAGACATTTTGTCTGTCTGGTAATGTTTCAAATTCTGGGGCAATTATGTATATTATTCTTGGGTAACAGCAGTTTGCTGTTGTCATGCAATTGTTAAATAACATCTGTTGGAAATTACAAGCTAGAGTTTGTGTAGATTGGTAATGATTGGCTTGCCTTTTGTTACGACTTTGCTCCTCACTGAATCAGTTCTTCCCGTTACTTCCCACTGAATTTATTTCTGCGTGATTTATTTCTTCCCCAGGCCTTTTTTATGCTTTGTTGTTTGTTCTGATATCCTAGAGATTCGTTCAGAGCTACCTTCCTTACGCCTCAGTGTGTTTGCTCTTCAGTGAACTATAAAGAGCGACGCCATCGTCTGCTCAACGCTACAAGGTTCTGCTGGCCGCCACTTGCTGCAGTGCTTCGCTCAGCCATTGCCGCCTCAGCAACTGCTGCATCAGAATTCTCCCGACGACGAGCCTGTCCTTCAGCTGTGTCTGTACACCACCTGCCCGAACGCTACGGATGTCACTCGGACGCCAGAACAACACGGGACAACGCCACGCCGCGCACGGGAAAAGGATGTGCACATATTACTGTTCAATCCTAATGGGCGAGCTACTAGGCTTACAGTTTTCTGCGAAATCTCAATGTTTATCATCGTGAAAGCCACAGAACATGTGGCCAGTAAAAATAGCTCGCCCATAATTAAGATAAATCAGATAAAAAGTGTACTGTTTTGCTTTATTATTAATAGTGCCAGAAATATGAATGAGATTTTAGTTACGAAAACATTAATTTACTCTAAATAAAATGATAACTGTATAAAACGTACGTCAAAAATACGTGTAACGTTTATGGTGGTTTTCTAGTACATGGCTCTTGGGTTTATATGTAAATGTCTTCTTTAATTAAAATGGTTTTGGGTGGAATTTCAGAAAAAATAGCATCTTACGAGCCTACAAAAGTGGATATCTCAATCCTTGGATCTTATGAAGAGCTTTAAGCTGATACCTCCATCGTTCTTATAGCCCTATAGCTTGTACAAGAATTAACTTTACAGGAGTTGCCTTTTCCTTTTTTTTTAATCTGAAGATACATTTGTGGTATCGAACTGTTCAAGGCGATGTACTATTTGATGTACCTTGTATGGTTGTTATGGTATGAAAATGCACCAACATCACAAAGGCAGACGCCATAAGCTGTTTTGCTGCACTCAATCTGTTTCTTCTGGTTATAGACAGATCTTACAGGGTTACATGGAAGCGAGCAGTTAATGCCTTCTTCGGCAGCATCAAACCGTAGCTGTCCAGCAGGAGCTGGTCTGTTTTAAGCCATGCGACACATACCTTAGGTTAGCACATAGTTCTTCCATGAGCACTGCAGATGCATGCTCCGTCTGCGGGGTATTTACTCGACTACAATTTGTGAGGGAGATGGCGAATACATTACACGCATCTTTTCTGGAGTTGCCGAAAGTTACCGACTACCTAGCCGTCTACTCCATGAGAAGGAATGCCGACGCATCTTTTAAGTCGCGAATCAACACAATAAAGCGTTCGTAGCACAAAAATTGACACAGGATAAATAGCAATGTACAGCTTTATATGAAAGTGAAACTGGGACTGAAGGAGCAGGAGTAAAATAAATAACTAGCAGGAGGGAAACCCGCAGCAGATGTATGAAGAGTGTGGACATGCTGTCCGCCTTGCTAGACTGGAAGGGCCTTCAAAGTTTCTAACAGCACTGAGTCACACACATTACTCTGGAAAACTTGAGGACGTGATAGATAATAGAGCACAACATATTGTAAGTAGGCTGTTTAGGTTTTTTTATTGGTAACGCCAACTCTGTATGAAAATCACTGGCTGTGCTGTGTGCAGTCTGTGGCTGCTTTGCATTGTTGTAATACTCGCCATTGTAGTGTTGGGCAGCGGCAGCTGGCTGTGAACAGCGCGTAGCGTTGCGCAGTTGGAGGTGAGCCGCCAGCAGTGGTGGATGTGGGGAGAGAGATGGCGGAGATTTGTAATTTGTCATGAACTGCTATATTTATAATGATGATATCAAGGTAAATACATTGTTTGTTCTCTATTAATATCTTTCATTTGCTAACTATCCCTATCAGTAGTTAGTGCCTTCAGTAGTTTGAAACTTTCATTTAGCTGGCATGAGTGGCGCTCCTGTATTGCAGTAGCTTGAGCAGCGAAGATTTTTGTGAGGTAAGTGATTTGTGAAAGGTATAGTTTAATGTTAGTCAGGGCCATTCTTTTGTAGGGAATTTTGAAAGTCAGATTGCGTTGCGCTAACAAAATATTGTGTGTCAGGTTAAGCACAGTCTTGTATAAATTGTTCTAAGGGGACGTTTCAATATTAGCAACTTGGAGCCAATAAGTGAAAGTGCTTTAGCATGTTACCACTGATCTCCCACTCGTGCACGTAAGGCACATGAAGTGAGGTCAGCGTGACTATGGTACCTCGTTTGTAGGCATTGCATATATATTTTTTATTTGTTTTTAGAAAATACATCCTAATATCGCGCAACTGTCGGTTCCTCTTACCGAGCTACAGGAAAAAGGAAAAAGGTTTGAGTGGCGTCCCTCTCAGCAGGCAGATTTCGAAAAGTCTCAACACTCCACAAGGAAGTGCGCCAGTATTGACTATACCGATTGTGAAAAAGAATTTATTGTCCAGTCGGGCGCATCGCCGTGTTGCTTCGAGAATATCTGGAATATCTGGTGGGGTACGCCTCTCAGAGTCTGGAAGTAAATACTCGCTATACAAACTTGAAGCTTTGGTGGTTTTGATTCTTCAGAGGAATGAAAAAAGGAATTTCGAACATAGAACCTTCCAGTTACAGACAGATAACCAAACTCTCAGCTGGGTGCACGCATGGCAGAGGTGCACAGGGCGCATCACACGGAGGTCGTAAGAATATCCGCTTTTCTATTTGAAGTTAGACATATTAGAGAAACTGAGGACGCATTTGCGGGAGACCTAAGCTATACCGAACGAGGTGGCACAGTGGTTAGCACACAGGACGTGCTTCGGGAGGACGACGGTTCAATCCCTTTTCGAGCGGTCTAAGGCGCTGCAGTCATGGACTGTGCGGCTGGTCCCGGCGGAGGTTCGAGTCCTCCCTCGGTTATGGGTGTGTGTGTTTGTCTTTGGATAATTTAGGTTAAGTAGTGTGTAAGATGAGGGACTGATGACCTTAGCAGTTAAGTCTCATAAGATTTCACACACATTTGAACAATCCCTTTTGGGTTTTCAGTGATTTCCCTACATCATCATTTCAGGCAAATGGCGAGATGGTTCCTTAGAATGGACGCAGCCGACTTCCTTCCCCATCCTTCCCTAATACGACTGTACCGATTACATCGCTGCATGGTCCCCTCCCCCAAATCAACAAACCAACCTAAGTTGTAGATGATAGGCATGCTGGTGTTAATGAGTTAGTGCAGGACGTTGGTGTTGATCCCGACGTAGTTTTAGACCCTATTTTGACCGGGTTTTCTGGGATATAGCTCAACAATAAGATAATGATACTGAGTTGGCCCACATTAAGTGACGTTTGAGGAAAGGGGAGATAGTCAAGTCTTACGCAATGAGAGGCAAAGTCCTATGTTGTGTTATCGAGTTCACAAAGTCGACAAGGTTGTTTTCCCATCTGAGCTTGTGCCATGTGTATTTAAATATTTGCATGAAACACCGGAGGGAGGACACTTATATAACTTTAAGACTAAGATGAAAGTTCTTGAGAGATTCATATGGAAGGGTTATGGATAAGCAGATTCAGAAATTAGTTCAAGAATGTAAGACTTGTGCTATTAGTAAACCGACTGTGAATTCCCGGCAGGGGTTGTTGTCCTCGAATTAGCGCCTATAAGAAAACTTTATATGAGTGTACTTTTTCCGAGACCAAAGGAGGGTACCCGGTTCGCACTTAAGCGTATAGACGCCTGTACACGTTTATGTTCGTTACTCCTAAGACAGAACATTAATGCGCCTACAGCTACAAAATGTTTGAAGAGTATTTTCGAGACCATTGGTTCACGAAGGACTATTGTATCTGATAACGTGACCCCTTTAACTCTACAGATTTCAGGAATTTTTTTCTGAGATGAGAATAGCCCACACCACCACTGCACGTTATTATCCAAACCCATCATTCGGAGAGAGAGTTAACACAACTTCAGGGCAGCGCTCATCGGCTTCCATCATGATGACCACTCCAGATTGGACACATCCTTGTGTCGGTTAAGTTATGTCTTAACACTCCCATCCATGAAGTGCACAAGGAAAGTTTTTGTATTTAACTGCACGCCTTGGCTGCCGTGGTGGACGTCAACAACAAGGAAGAGGGTACTGGCCAGAGACTTCCGATACGGCGAGACTGGGCGCAGCTTACTTCAGGGCTATCTGGCTGGCTGTTACCGAAGCGGAACCTGGAGACAGCGTATTTCCAATGTGAGTGTGTTAGTAGACAGGGCTCTTCTCTTGTGTTGGAGATCTGCAACCGCTGCTGCAGTCATGTAATATGAAACCCTCTTCCTTCGAACAAAGGTAAAACTTACCACTATTCCTTCACTAGAGAACACAAGCAAGAGCGTTAACTACTGCCAACCGTTTCATCATATGAATGAAGACAGATCGTATCCAGGTATAGCAACCAAGTAATAAAGATCAACTTCACTAAGAATATTACACAGCATAACACTGTATTAGAAGTGAGAGTGCCCTGCAATCTCTCAACTGAATAGTTCAGAGGTAGCTAGGAAGGGATTAGAAGTTCAGAACTGTGATACTTGAGTCAAATACGGAAACTAGCTGAACATACATTGCAGCACTATGAATATCAATGGAAGCACAGTCTCTGGCTACGCTGACTCAGTAACAGAACAAAATTGTACATAAGAAGAACGGAGAAATAGAGAAGCATTTGACAGAGACAAAAAGGGTCCTAGATTAATCTAGGACTAAGGGCGAGCTTTGTATCATCATAACCTTTCAAAGATTTCGAGAGTAATGGCATATCAGTACATCCTGTTGCATGGGTCCATCGCTTGGGCCACTGCTTTCACACCCAATGACCAGCACATCGTCAATTAGTTTTTGCCCTGACCTGTGTTTACAGAAAGGCATTAGTGACACTATATTCAATAAGCGAGAAATGAGTGTCATTTGAAGCATGATGGAAATTTTTTTTAGAGATCTGCTGATCATGTGTGAAACAGGACATGATGAAGTGGGTAATGATATGTTTAAATAGGTTAGGAGAGGTAGGTTTATGTTAGCCAGTACTGTTGGTGGAAGAGTTGGAAAGCAGGAGCATACATCTTGAGAAAGATTGTGTAGGTGTGTTGTAACACGTTGAAGTTTCGTTGGACGGTAATACGTCAAAGAAAGGAGACTGTAGATCAGATAAAGGAATTGTTCAAGGCATGTAGTACTTTGACTGAGAGAGAAAGAAGGAGAAAAAGAGAGAGACAGAGAGAGAGAGAGAGAGAGAGAGAGACGGGGAGAAGAAGAAGAAGAAGAAGAAGAAGAAGAATTGCAGAAAGCATCCTATGTATCATCATTAATCACAAACGAGGTAAACTTAGGACACAGGGATGAACATTGTGAATTGAATGAGTAGTATAATAACGGGCATGTAACGAGGAGAAGAAGAAATGCACGCAATCATTGCGACTGTGGTCACTCTTAATTTAAAAATGGCAACTGGAGGGCACCATAATCGAGGAATTATTAAGGAGAGAATGACTGGGAAGGAGGGAGTAGAGCAAGGTCAAAATATTTTTAGAGAGTGCGAGCGTAAATAATACACTCCTGGAAATGGAAAAAAGAACACATTGACACCGGTGTGTCAGACCCACCATACTTGCTCCGGACACTGCGAGAGGGCTGTACAAGCAATGATCACACGCACGGCACAGCGGACACACCAGGAACCGCGGTGTTGGCCGTCGAATGGCGCTAGCTGCGCAGCATTTGTGCACCGCCGCCGTCAGTGTCAGCCAGTTTGCCGTGGCATACGGAGCTCCATCGCAGTCTTTAACACTGGTCGGCGGAAGGTGCACGTGCCCGTCGACCTGGGACCGGACCGCAGCGACGCACGGATGCACGCCAAGACCGTAGGATCCTACGCAGTGCCGTAGGGGACCGCACCGCCACTTCCCAGCAAATTAGGGACACTGTTGCTCCTGGGGTATCGGCGAGGACCATTCGCAACCGTCTCCATGAAGCTGGGCTAAGGTCCCGCACACCGTTAGGCCGTCTTCCGCTCACGCCCCAACATCGTGCAGCCCGCCTCCAGTGGTGTCGCGACAGGCGTGAATGGAGGGACGAATGGAGACGTGTCGTCTTCAGCGATGAGAGTCGCTTCTGCCTTGGTGCCAATGATGGTCGTATGCGTGTTTGGCGCCGTGCAGGTGTGCGCCACAATCAGGACTGCATACGACCGAGGCACACAGGGCCAACACCCGGCATCATGGTGTGGGGAGCGATCTCCTACACTGGCCGTACACCACTGGTGATCGTCGAGGGGACACTGAATAGTGCACGGTACATCCAAACCGTCATCGAACCCATCGTTCTACCATTCCTAGACCGGCAAGGGAACTTGCTGTTCCAACAGGACAATGCACATCCGCATGTATCCCGTGCCACCCAACGTGCTCTAGAAGGTGTAAGTCAACTACCCTGGCCAGCAAGATCTCCGGATCTGTCCCCCATTGAGCATGTTTGGGACTGGATGAAGCGTCGTCTCACGCGGTCTGCACGTCCAGCACGAACGCTGGTCCAACTGAGGCGCCAGGTGGAAATGGCATGGCAAGCCGTTCCACAGGACTACATCCAGCATCTCTACGATCGTCTCCATGGGAGAATAGCAGCCTGCATTGCTGCGAAAGGTGGATATACACTGTACTAGTGCCGACATTGTGCATGCTCTGTTGCCTGTGTCTATGTGCCTGTGGTTCTGTCAGTGTGATCATGTGATGTATCTGACCCCAGGAATGTGTCAATAAAGTTTCCCCTTCCTGGGACAATGAATTCACGGTGTTCTTATTTCAATTTCCAGGAGTGTATGTATGTTTGTGGTGCATAAGATAAGGAGAATAAGTGGTTTATCATAGTCATGACTGAGTGTTCATGTTTTCTTCTTTTTCTAGTCTTTATTTCTGATAATTTTTCTTGTTTTATCATGTTTAGCTTAGGACAAGTGTAGTTTGTGAGGGTAATTAATTATTTTTTCAAGTGTTGGTAAGTAAGAACTTTATTCTTATAGCATTTTTATCTTCAGTCGACACAGCATGTTATGGTGAGATTAAAATACGTAATTAATTGTGACACCATCTACTTTTCCGGAGTTTCAGGATCATTAAACCAATGACAAAGTCACTAGAAAGCGAGATCCTCTAATTCTATTGTTCATGTAGTCTGTTAGAGTCAGACCTGTCGGTCATATTACTCCAAGTTCGGAGTCCATGTGTAGTTATTTTCCCAAAGATTTCGTAGTCTTTGTGCTTTAGCGACGGTGATGTTCGGTTGAGTGGTTATGTTTGGCTGCAACAGAGTGGCTTTCCGCTTGGATTCTGTTTCATTAAAGTCGAGTTTGTGTCCATGCGACGAGTGCGTGTTTGATGCGAGGTCAGCTGAGGAACTTGATTCCCAATAACGCAGCGCAGGGACCTTTTCTCTGCATTTTTGCAAGCGACTGACGTCACAACACGTGCAAGAGGCGGTCGGTATGTTGTCCCAGAGGTCTTGTTATAGCAAGGACATTGCGAGTACTACTCAGAGGCGTCTTTTCTCATGAGGCAACGATGACAATGAACGTCCAAAACGTAGGGATGTCAGAGATACACACTACGAAGGACATGAGATCATGCTGATATGTACACTGTTTGTCAGTAGAAACATGAGCACACTTGACTGACCGTCCGTATTTGTTAATGTTTCAATAGTATTACTGATGTACAACTACGAGTTTCAGAAAAACATGTGATACGAGTTTATTAGAGACAAAAGAACTAGTATGTCATTCCAATGTGAAAGTATTGAACAAAATGATTTGGTATCTGAACCAAGCGTTTGCCAACAGCATAATTCAATCTCACAGAAGTGATGCATAAGTTATAAACAGACGGTATGTGACCAGTATGTTAATTATCATCTTTTGCACGTGGTATTACATTCTTTTTGTATGTCGTAATCTTATTGTGGCGTTAAGTTCCATATTTACAACTGTTTTCTTAAGAAATCGTTAAATAGCGTTGAGTGCATTACCACGCTGCGGTGATGCTGTTGCTCGAGCAATGTTCAGACTGAGATGCTGAAGACACTACGGCAGGTGGAGGTAGTGATGGGAGAAGGACCAGAAGGAATGCACTACAACAGTGCAGGAGAGAGGAAGCCATTTTTGGTCATAAATTATCATCTGTAAGATGACAGATATCACTTTAGAACAAAAGCATTTGACTATTAACTAACACCTCGGAAAAACATAAACACACTCAGCCGCCATCTTGCCTATTAATTATGGTGACTAGAATGACAGGTATTGACCATTAATTACAATTTTCATGACAGGTATTGCCAATTAATTACGTCCTAAGTCAAATTAAGAGGTGAAGTGAGCGGTTTGTTTATATATGCTGGGTCTGGGGCAAATGGCCAGTCTGTTTACATAAGAGAACAGCGACACTCATTGAGGCTGAATCCACATAGGTCCGCTTCTCTTATATTGCTCTATTCCTTTATTTTCTTGAATATTTTTATATTCCTTCCGTTCCATCAATTGAAGTATTTCAAAAAAATCTCTTCACAGTTCTCTTTCGTACATTTGGTGTTGAAGGTCTGCGATTTGAGTTGCCCATCCTCCTCAACTGAACTAGCTACTTGATATTCAAAGTCGCAGTATCTACATTCTCAGTGAACTTTGAACGGAAGTAAACATTCATCATTACATCAGTATCCTTTTTCTTAAACTTCAGACTACTTTTCATCGTTACATATTTACCAAGTAAGTTAACATGTCCTGCTGGGTGTGCTTACAATCCAGTACCTGATTTTAGAATGTTGTCTCAGCATGATACAACCCCTTCACATCTTCGTTTTCTCTCATCTTGTAATTATTATTGCCAGTTGAAATGCATTGCACAAGGGTCTGTCAAATTAAAACCTAACAGACGGAAAAAAACGAAAGTAAACTGTTTATTGTTTTAAAAATAATTGGCGTAGCTATTAATATATTTATCGCACTGTGAGACAAGATGGTCATGACTTCATTGGTCTATGCACGGTACCAACATGTAGCAAAAATCCGAGCGCGAAAATGCGATTTTCAGTAGGTCATTTCTCGGGTTGTAATGATTACTGTGTAAGGTGTTAAGAGTTTCGAATAAATCTTGTACAGTACAGGGGAAAAATTTAAACTTTGCATTCTTCTTCCAGCACATGCAATTCAGCAAATCGGTTGGTTCTTTTTCCTTAAGTTTGGTCTGGGGTTGGTCTTAGGTCGTTTGTCAAAGCACCATCCTTTCACGGGCGGTTCCTGATAAAACCCCGAGAAACCATGATTTTTTGGTACCAAAAGTATCAGTTATAGCGATGGCTACTTCAATAATTATTTCTATTAATGCAAATTATCTAAATTTCTGCTATACGTTCTGAAAATGATGCTCTCGGATAATTTAGAAACTTTCTCGATACATCACTCGTTACCGAGATCCGAAAGTTCCAAGTTACCGCACTTACGCCTGAAAACCCAAAAACCGGTTTCTAGCCGTTTCTTGCACCGTGAGTTACAATTTTCTAAATACTTAACGGCAGGAAATGGCTCAAATTTTAACTGTGCATTTCTTAGAAATTTGTCTAGAAACGTTATTTTTCCGTTTATCCGTTATCAAGATCTGCCCCCCCCCCCCTACCAAAAAAAAGATGTTGTTTGGGTACCAAAATTGATAATTGTGGGTAGTGATGGGGAGCTCGTGAATGAGTCGTTCAAATGAACGCTTCACTCCAGTGAAGTGTGAACTAACCATTCAATTTCAATGAACTGGTACTTCAAACTCTTCACAGATAGCACACTCCACACTTTTTTCTAGTTCACTCACTCTCTTCCCCTCTCCCTCTCCCACTACATCGGCGCTACGGCACTCATTCTCCCTTCACTTCAGTCCTCCCTCTACTGCCCGTCGACGAATCGCTCGACGAAATACTCTTAGAACAACAGCTGCACTTTGCTTTCCCATCACCTAAATCGGCGAAGAAACCCCAAATTTCACTACTTTTACGCGATCGCGAGTTGCTAGCCATTGTATAAGCGTGAATAAACACAAAAACTGCTTTCCGAATAAAATAAAGAGGGATTTTTACCAATGACTACTACAGGTGACAGTTTACGTTTTGAATTTTTAGGGTTATTACTCTCAACAAAAATAAAATCTACAGGAAAACTTCTGAATAATTACTTAACGTAGGTATATAGACTTTGTGACAGTGGTAAACATACTCATTTTGTCGTTTTCAGTCCATGAATACAACAAATAAGGTTTCACTTGGCAGATAAAGACTTTTTTGGGCGCTTCGTGAGAAAATGTCGAGCTTCATTAAACGTAATACCTTCTTTATATGTGACAGGCTTCTCTGTTTATCTTTCCTTTGTCCCCTTCGACCATGCTCTGTTTAAGTTAACTCAGACGCTGTATGTGTGTAAAACGTTGCGTGCACGTTACTGCATAGTTCGGCCATCTGTTGGTAAACTTATGAAGTATTACGAAGCTTTATTGTACGAGCGAGGCGATGCCAGCGTAGCCGTGGCTGAGCGGCGAACTGGACAATTTCGCCAGGCTTCCGTACTTCATGAATGAACTACCTCATTTGAACGCTTCACGGCAAAGAGTGAAATGAATGAAGTAGTTCGCGGAAATGAACGAGTTAGACCCATCTCTAATTGTGGGTGGTCATTCCTTTAATTTCTTTTGATGGCACATCATCAAATTTTTTAACATATGTTCTTAAGATGTTCTCGGGGAACCATGAAACGCTCCTCGTTATCATTTCCGTTACCTAGATCCTGAGGTTCAAAGTTACCGTAGTCATTCACGCAAAATATTCACTTAAATATCGGATCTGTGGCGTAAGTGTTATTTTAATTGAGGTAGTGAATACATGGCAAGAGTTTTGGGGGTCATCGCAAGGTTCTGAGGTCGCCAAACTAAGTTTCTAGTTGCCTTTTTTCACGGTATAACTTTATGACGCACTGTCTGACCTGGAAATTATTCGATGGTACCACCTGGCAGCATAAGCACCTTGAAAAAAAAAATAAAAGAAAAATAAAAAAATTGCCGTAATTCTTGGTACCTGCAAATCGAACACCTCATTTTTTGTATACTGTAGGTGTAGCTTAAAAATGCGCATTTTTATGTGAATTCGTGTAATGTGAACTTTCGTTGGATCGGAGACGATATTGTGTGAACCTTGTATTATGCACACTTATTTTTTTATGTTTCAAAGTCTGTATTCTGTGGAAGTATATAAAGTAAATGTCAAAACTTTATTGAACTACAGAATTCGTTTTATTTAAGCAGGTCATCCGGCTGTAACAGGGAGAAAAAGGAAACTAACTGAAAAAATGCTCTTGTCGGATCACAAAAAAGATGAATTTGCTCCGCTGTAAAAGAATGACAGGAAATACGGGAACCAGCCGTCTCAATCCTCATTTCATCTTCGTCGCCAAAAATTTTGGCATGTGAACATATTCGTGCATGTGAACATATTCGTGCTTTTATTTGCTGAAGGAGAGTAGCAAACAGGCAATGACAGTGGAAGATAGTGGAGACAGTGCCAGTGAAAGACAGAGATGAGAAAGTGATAATGGGAGGAAGTGGCAATGTAAGAGAAAGACACAGATGAAGACAGTATAAGACAGGGGAGATAGCGATGGTCAGTGGGAGACTGTGACATTTAAAGAGAAACAGAGATGGATGAAAATTGCACCAGTGTGAGCAAAAGAGTGAGGTAAAGTGGAAAAAAAAGGGATGAGTTGAGACCATACAAATGATTCATGTGTCTAGATCCCACAAACTGTCGAACTTTAACACAATAAAACTTTCCCACTTTCTCCCATCCCCTATATCACGTCTTAAAGCTTCCCAGCCTAGGGGCCAAAACCACGACCAAACCATCCTCAATGACATGTGTGGAGGGAAGACAGGGTGTCTGAAGAGAAAGACAGCAAGCTGCAAACGAGAAAGGCAGAGACAGAGGCAATGAAAGAGAAAAAGAATGAGGCAGAGACGACAGCAGTGAGACAGAGACAAAGTGAAAGTGAAAGTGGCTGAGAAGCAGTGTTAATGAAGAGTGAGAGAAAGTGATGAAGACAGTGACAGTGGGAGAGAGAAACACAGCAGAATGTGGCTATGAGAGCAAAAGGATAGAGAGAGAGAGAGAGAGAGAGAGAGAGAGAGAGAGAGAGATGTATATAATATGTGAGAAGAAGATACTGAGTGAGTTTGGTTGGCTTAAATACTTTAGATTGATCTGTGTTAGAGGAGTGCAGTTATGTTCACATGCCAAAATTTTTGTTGAGGAAGGAGCAATCATGACTGAGGCGATTGGTTCTTCACTTTTCTGTCAGAGTCTTTTAAAGAAGAGGATGTTCGCCTTTTCTGTACTCAGATACGAGCATTTTTCAGCTGGTGGGAAAGCGTTGTGGTTGCTTATGGAACCACGATTGTACCCAGGTGTGCACCTTGTACAGTGGCAAAGTAATTTCTACCACCTACTCTTTAAGCCGAGTCATATGATATGTCACAAGCCACACTTTGAAAGCAATTAGGTAATTTTCATGGTACAGAGTGTAATAAGAACACACGTGGCTTGCACGTGCACGCTACTAACAATTCCTACCTCATTAGCTTGCAGAAAAACACGTAAAATTTTGGTAGTAAAGTCGAACTGAAGTGAAAGAGGTTTGCCAGTTGATATCGCAGAAGTGCGACAGGGAAATACACTTAGCGATTCATAACAGAGCGACTCTCGCGGCAGGGAGGCCATTTACTGAACAATGTAAGCGGTCTTTGGCTTTGCGCGAGGCGAAAGCACAAAATACAGCGTCATGGGCCTTCTGTAAACAGTAAAAACATGTGATACTACCGTGGACAATGCGTGTGCTTCACATGCTGAGCACCTGACATCATGGAGCTTTTAACGTAAGGAGGGAATCACGAACGCTGGATGATCAGGAATAAGACAGAGATTCTTATTAGTCGAGTAAGCGAAGATGGACCGTAAAAAGCAGGCCCATTGGCCGATACGAGCCGTGCAAGGAAGCGAAGCTGCGGTACAATGAGGGAAGTCAGCAATAATATAGTCAATTACGTAGAGATAATTGGGCCACTCTCTCTGTGGAGTTGTGTGTTGTACGGAGCACATTACGCTCTGTGGTGACGCCGAGAGAAATATTTTTCTGTGAACACTTTGTTGATCCACGAAATTCTCTGTCAGCCGATTTTGTGATGAATTTCTCGTATATCTCGGTGCTGGAGGACACGAGAAGAGCTGTTATAGTTTACGTTCTAGCGAGAATTTTTGATGGATACAGTGTGCACATGGTCCTGCCTTGGCGCGTGTACAAAGTCATTTGCATTCTGTGCCTCACTTCAGAAACATAGAGAAGTTGTAGACTGTTAATTTATGTCAGAGGCCAACGTAGGCTTGTGAGGACAACAGGTACGAGCGGCTACGGACGCAACAGCCAACCGCCGCCGAGGTTTTCGCTGCATTCTGCAAAATGTAAACAATGAAATGCTCAGGCGTTAAATGTTGAAGTCAGCAGCGTGCTTTCACTTCAGGTCTGCATTACATTGGTGTAATTATTCACATTTCCTCACGTGTGGTCTTGAGGTTTAAATTTGAGAAAGTGATCCGGCAGTTAGGAATTACTGCCCACCTACAGTTTAGTTTATATTGTCACAGTATACAGTTTTGGTTTTGATAGCAGTATCAACTGAAATCGTCGGTATTAAGTTGCTAGCGACCTTAATCAATATTTTCCTTGTATTTATTTTTTATCCCTAGTTTCTATAGGATTTTCTTAATATTACCATTTCCGCATCTTCAATCCAAATGTGTATGGTAAAAACTCTTTTCTGTAGGGAATAGGATGTTGTTTGTCCTAAAGTAGTTTCCCTTCTTACTCACTGACATATTCTAGGTACGCTAACGGCAGCTATTCTTCTGATGGCTTACAGTCGGAGTGGCTGGGATCTCTGCAACCTACAGGACACTGATTCGAGGCTTAAGATTTGATCTTCCTTTTCGGAGAATTCCTTGCTCTCTAATTGGTGGAGTAGATCACACCAAACCAGTACCGGCTCCTTTGAACCTCTTCGTCCAAAGCAAATCGACGGCTCGGAATTGCATGGAGGATGTTTAAGCGCTTTCCAGCCGAACTTCTGCCCAAACGTTGCCATGATTGTTTTGACTACGCCGCAGGTTTCTGTCGGAAGCCATTACACATCCTCCTTAAAGTCGCTATCCCTCCCCATAAGATTTCCATATCTCTGGAGCCCTGAAGAAAAGCATTCGTGGCAATAGATTTGCCTCGGACGAGGAGGTTGACACCTGTGTGCAATCATAGTTCTGTAGCAACAACAAAAGGTTTCCCATGAAGGCACTGAGCGTCTTGTCTTACAATGGGATAAACGTATTAACAGCTGTGACGAATACTTTTGAAATGATAAACAGTTTACTTACTTTTTTCCATCTTGTTTTCATTTTACTGATCCTTATAGAATTTAAGCAGTATTGCTCCTCCCTCATCTTCACTGCATTTCTTATTTTCTCATAAATTTGCCTTCTATTCCTACACTTAGGACGTTTATAAATGAACGTATGTTAGGAACTATCTATTTCCATGGCAGAAAGAAACCAAATGAATTCGTTTCTAAGACTTGGGCTAGTACTGATGTTGACATCAGCTGTAGTGTATGCAGGTTGGTGTAATTGTGCTGCCCCCGTTACTCGGCGTCTTTGTTTAGGAGACTAGGTATCCAGCATAATAAAACAGTCTGAAGGAAGTGTTAATCAGTGGAGTCCGAGAGGTGTTATACCACATCCGCATAGAACTGCAGAAGAAACTCGGCGAATAATCGGATAAGTAGAAAGAAAATGAAGATTTTGCTCCAGTGGGGATCCACAGAGTCTAATTTCGGCCGTGAGCCGTTATCTAGCTCACGGCCGAAATTACTTAATAGCAAGATTTTAATAAACCACAATACAGCCTACAAAGGGAAATGTATTCTCTTATTAAAAGGTAATGGCTAACGTCGATGGCTCGAGTGCAGCTGGTTGCCACTTCACACCTGACCACCCTCAATTGTTACTTACTGTTTATCATTTTTGGAATATCTGATGTTTCCATAAATAGTTGCATACTCGTCGAGGACGCCAGGGCTGACAGACCGTCGTGTCTTCCTCAGCTTACAGGCGTCACTGGGTACGGTTATGAGGGTACAGTGGGGGGACGGGGGGGGGGGGGGGTGCATGTGGTCAGCACACCTCTACCAGCATTTTGGAATATCTGTGTTTCCATAAATACCTGCATACTCGTCCCTGACGCCAGGGCTGTTTTGGCTGAACGTTGGTGTTTGTAATAAACGTTCTTAGAGTGCTTGATATTGGAGGTAATTGACAATCCTAATTTCTTGTTTGGATGTGATTGTGATCTCGACGTGACAAAATTTTATGGGTTTTTTACTGTTTGGCAGACTGACAACGAGCGCTGAGCCAATATGATCACCTGAACTCCTTCACATGCAAGCAGCTTTAACGAAAAAAAAAAAAAATACAGATCACATCTGCCTGTTGTCTTTCAACCATGGTTCATAGGATATCGCGCGGGAAAAGGGCAAACCGAGCTCCGCTCGAGCGATGGTTTCTAAGTCAGTGTTAATCGACAGAAGCTTTAGTGTATCGTCGAAGTTTATTATATTCAAACATAAAATATCCTCAAGAAATCTGCAGTAAACCGGCCGTAAGGGGCACTGGTTTTGTGCGGGTTATTGATAAGGCTGACGCTACTAACCTGTTTATTTTTAGCTTCATATGAACTCTGTTATGAGTACAGTCTTGCCAATGCTTGTACTGTGTGTCACTTTGCAAGATAAAGAGTGTTGCAGTAATATTACTGATAACAATGCAGGCGTGAGCCTAAATGCGTATCTTAATATTACGACAGTATTACCTCTTTTTCCTTCGTTCACCTCATTATTCGCTGTATGTTTCATCTAGTTAAAGGCGATTTTCAGCAGCGTTCAGTCCTCCTGCGTTCATTAATTTGATCACTGATCTAATATGAAGAGCGGTGGAATTTATTCTGAACATAAATTTTAATTTACTGATTTTGTACGAAATCACCAATTAACTGACTGCGGAGGTTACGTTTGAAACAGATTATTTAATGGTACTATGCATGCGTTTACCAATCAGGACTGGAAACTACATTTTGTACGTGACCGAGTTTTAATTTTCAACGGCACGTCGTACCCGAAATGAACCCTTCAGTGTATTTTCCTAAAGTTTTAAAGACCTTATTGAAACAGTATAACTTCGTCAGGTGGGAATGTTTGTGTACAGCATACCCCTCCGTACAAAAAAAGAAGAAAAAAAGAAACTTGGATGTTCTGCGATAAGCTGTAACAGTTTCAGCACGTGTCCACGTTGCTTGTACTGCTCGCACAACAAGGTTAATCTCCGTCTCTTGCAAAAATTGTTTTAGCTACTCAGAACGTGTTTACGCATATTGCCCGGCGGCATAGGCCATTCCGTGTGCTATATGAACTTCACAGCAGTTGCTTGTTTCACGCTGATGCGGTCTGAGCCCTTTGTTGGTAGCACGCGTTAAATAGGCTTGGTCCATTGCGAACGAAAAAGGGCAAAAAAAAAAAAAGGAGACGAGGGAAATGGAGGTATAAAGAGGACGAGAGAAAGGGAGAGAGAGTGAGAGAGAGAGAGAGAGAGAGAGAGAGAGAGAGAGAGAGACTGGAACGGGTGGAACAGAATCCGAGCAGGCCAGGGTGTGGAAAGGGGAGGGGTTGGCAACACTGACTCTTTCCTCAATTTACAACTGTGATGAAAGCACTAAGGGAGCCTCTGGTACAGCACAGCGCATTATTTTCGGCGAAAGGCTTGCGCTCCACCGCCGCCGCCGCCACGACACACAAGGAGGGCGGCTAGAGTCGCACTTTTTACGACGGTAATACGCATCCACGGCAGGTCCGCTGCGTTCCAGGGGAAGAGAGCAGGCGGGCATAACAGCTGCGACGTACGCTGCGCCCAGACTAGATTACTGCGCGAATTGCGTTGTAGTCATTTCCGGCGCGCGTGTTGTTAAATGTAGCGCAAACAAAGTGGGCCGGAGGCGTTGTGGGTGAGGGAAAGAGGGGGGAGGGGGAGTGGGGCGCTGCGACTACTGAGCGTCTGGCGGCGTGTCAGCGGCCTGCTCGTTAGCTCTGCTGCCTCTGTAAATCCTCTTACGACTGGATACCATCTTTTCCTCACTGCTGGCAAATAAATTGTTATTGATTGTGGAGCCACGATTACGTGATCGACTGTAAATCATGGAGCTTCTGAAACAGGTCAATAGAATGCGTTTCTTGAGTGTTAAGAGCGTCTGCTGCCTTAACATTCTGACAGTATATAGCTATTCTGCTATTTTAATCTTTTTTTTATCGTAATCTTCTGACTGGTTTGATGCGGCCCACCACGAATTCCTCTCCTGTGCCAACCTTTTCGTCTCGGATTAGCAACTATAATCCTATACTGTCCAACCTCAACTATTTGCTGGATGTATTCCAATCTCTGTCTACCTCAACAGCTTTGACCTCCATATCTCCTTTAGTACCATGGAAGTTACTCCCTGATGTCTTAACAGACGTGCTAAAATTCTGTCTCTTCCTCTTGTCAGCCGTGAGTTCCTTTCCTCGCCGATTCTGCGGGGAACCTTCCCACTCCTTACCTTATCAGTCCACCTAATTATCAACAGCCGTCTGTAGCACCACTTCTCAAATGCTTCGATTCTTTTCTTTTCCGGTTGTCCCCCCAGTCCATTTCTCGCTACAATACAATTCCGTGCACCAAACGTACATTCTCAGAAATTTCTTCATCAAGGCCTATGTTTGATACTAGTAGACTTCTCGTGCCCAGAAATGCCTTTTTCTCCAGCGCTAGTCTGCTTTTTACGTCCTTGTTGCTCCGTCTGTCCTGGGGTATTTTTTTTGTCTAGGTAGCAGAATTCCTTTACTTCGTGATCTGGTGTTAAGTCTCTCGCTGTTCTCATTTGTGGTACTTCTCATTACTTTCGACTTTCTTCGATTTACTCTTAATACGTGTTCTGTGTTCATTACACTGTTTATTCCATTCAACAGATCCCTCGTGATTCTTCTTCTCTTTCGCCTGCCGCTGTGGACGAGCGGTTCTAGGCTCTTCAGTCCGGAACCGTACTGCTGCTACGGTCGCAGGTTCGAATCCTGCCTCGGGCATGGATGTGTGTGATGTCCTTAGGTTAGTTAGGTTTAATTTATTTATAAGTCTAGGGGACTGCTGACCTCGGATGTTAAGTCCCATAGTGCTCAGAGCCATTTGTACCAATCTTCTCCTCTTTCACTGAGTTTTATAATGTCGTCAGCGAATCTTATCATGGACGTACTGTCACGTTGATTTTCCCTATAGCTTACCCTATTTTCCTCAGAATTTCAAACATCTTGCACCATTTGACAATGTCAAACACTTTTTCCAGGTCGAAACATCCTATTCTCGTGTCTTGATTTTTCCTTAGACTTGCTTCCATTATCAGCCGCAATGTCAGAACAGCATCTCTGGTGCCTTTACCTTTCATAAAGCGAAACTGATCGTCATGTAGCAGATCCTCAGTTTTATTTTCCATTGTTTTATATGTTACTCTTGTCAGCAACTCGGATCCATGAATGTTAAGTGGATTGTGCGTTAATTCTTGCACTCGTCGACTCTTGCTATCTTATGAACTGTATGGGTGATGTTTTTCCGAAAGTATGATGTTGTATCACCAGTCCCCTACAACACAGAGTCTCTGGTAAAGAGCAGGGCCACTCTGTTTATGTGTTCCCCCTAGCCCAGTTCGTTTTGATTCAGACCTTACTCTGTGTGAGTGATCAAATGCGAGAATGACAGCAGTTTGAAGTTCGTGTCTTCAGAGTTTCATTGAGCGGTAGAATCATAATGCCTACTTAATTTGTGGGAAGGTAGTGCAGAAACCAGAGGCTGATCAATGACGCGGGTCCGAAGTATGTTTTTACACGCTGCAGGTTCACGGCTAGTAACTGGAATTTCCCCATCCGCTGAGCACGGGGTGGAGGCTTTCGAACAAAGAGATTGTAACCTCCCCGCAGAATTTTGAAAAGACAATAATTAAATGTTAATGGGAATAGAGCCAAGTGTAACCTCCCCACAAAAATAATAGAAAATATTTAAATGAGAATTGGACATCGTGCTAAGTGTAACCTCTCCGCAGAAGTAATTGATAATATTTAAATGAAAATGGAGCCAAGTGTAACCTCCCCGGAGAAATTAATGAAATTTAATTAAAATGTTTATGGGCATCGTGCTCAACCTAACCTCCCAGCAAATTTTTACAAGACAATATAAATTTTAATGTGAATAGAACCAAGTGAAATCTCCCCACAAATAATGTAAATGACAATAATTTTTCCGCAAATAATGTAAATGACTATAATTGAATGTTAATCGAAATAGTGCCAAATGTTGTTGAGCTCCCACAAAACATCGTTAAATTGAAATAAAAGTGACTGTAACTTCGCTACAAAAATATTGAAAAATAATCGCCCAATGTAAACTCGACACAAAAATTGAGAAATGAACATTAATCATTAAACCCACAATAATAGGGCAGCATCGCTGACCTTAGGCCCTGTGCAATAATTAATCTGATAATTTGATTCTGGGAGGAAAAGCATAGGAAATATTGTTTCAATTGCAATGATTCTTTTCTTAAAAACGATTGCTTTGAAAACAAAATTATTATTGGGGCATTTCTTGAACAAATTAATTACAATTTACATACATTACATTATCAGATGTGCGCAATGCTGCTTCATTACCTTACTTAACAATATACCTCGTCCCGAACCTTGACCAGAGACCCAAGTCGGCGCCCGCCGGCTTCTCACACACAACTCCGACTCGCAACTGCGTCCAAGACGCAACAGCGTCCAACTCGAAACTGCATCCAACTCTGAACTGAACTCTCGCGCAGTTAAGCGCAGACTAGCAACGATAAACAACTCTCTGGTCAGAGATTCTGTCATGCCTCGCCATCGCTGGTACTGAATACGTACGCGTTTCAAGATCATGGGTCGTGTGTGTGTGAATTCCAAAGGGACCAAACCGCTGAGGTCATCGGTCCTTAGACTTAAACACTACTTAAACTAACTTATGCTAAGAACAACACACACACACACACACACACACACACACACACACACACACACACACACACACACCCATACGCGAGAGGACTCGAACCTCCGCGTGGTCACCCCACGCGGCTCATAGGTAGTATCCCATTGAGGCTGAAAGGTGTTGGACGCTTTTCTTGAAGCGTTACTCTGGTATCACGGACACAGGTATTAGTTTAACATAGTTTAAACTGAAATTACACTTAATTAATTACATTTTTTCGCAGAGATTAGGAAGATGTTCTACAGTCCGTTATTATTGTTAACTTCCGTGAGTAAAGTTACGTGCTAAGTGTAAATTTGAGTGATTCGCTTTTCGTGGTAAGTGGAGTCGTTAAAGTTGAGCGCTCATGCTTGTGAAATTAAAATATCATGAACGGTTCTGTTTGCAGTACATTTCTGTCCTTATTCATTCTGAGTTCTAAGTGGAGAATTTCCTGAGATTTGGTGTAGTTTTCTCTGTGACCGATAGCCTAAATTCTGGCCCTCAGCCAGTCAATGGTCCTTACTTTGAGATTATAAATGAATAGGACTGCTTACATGTTAGCACTGAAAGCCCTAAATGGCATGAGTACTTACATCGACGGCTGTTTTGATGCGGCCCGCCACGAATTCGTCTCCTGTGCTAACCTCTTCATCTTAGAGTAGCACTTGCAACCTACGTCCTCAATTATTTGCTGGATGTATTCCAAACTCTGTCTTTACAGTTTTTGCCCTGTACAGCAACCTCTAGTACCATGAAAGTCATTCTCTCAGGTCTTAACAGATGTCCAATCATCCTGTTCCATCTCCTTATCAGTGTTTTCCACATGTTCTTTTATTCTCCGATTTTGCACAGAACCTTCTCATTCCTTACCTTATCAGTCCACCTAATTTTCAATATTCGTCTGTAGCACCACATCTCAAATTTTCGATTCTCTTCTGTTCCGGTTTTCCCACAGTCCATGTTTCGCTACCATACAATGCTGTACTCCAGACGTATATTCTCAGAAATTTCTTCCTCAAATTAAGGCCTATATTTGATATTAGTAGACTTCTCTTGGCCAGGAATGCCATTTTTGCCATTGCTAGACTACTTTTGATGTCCACCTTGCTTCGTCCGCCATTGGTTATTTTACTGCCTAGGTATCAGAATTCCGTAACTTCATCTACTTCGTGACCATCAATCCTAATTTTAAGTTTCTCGCTGTTCTCATTTCTACTACTTCTCATTACCTTCGCCTTTTTCGATTTACTCTCAATCCATACTCTTTACTCATTAGACTGTTCATGGGGGGCGTTCAGGAGATCATGTAATTCTTCTTCACTTTCACTAAGGATAGAAATGTCATTACCGAATCGTATCATTGACATCGTTTCACCTTGAATTTTAATTCCACTCCTGAACATTTCTTTTATTTCAATCATTGTTTCCTCGATGTACAGACTGAACAGTAGGGCGAAAGGCTACATCCATGTCTTCCACCCTTTTTAATACGAGCACTTCGTTCTTGATCTTCCACTCTTATTATTCCCTCTTGGTTGTTGTACATATTGTATATGACCCGTCTCTCCCTATAGCTTACCATTACTTTTCTCAGAATTTCGAACATCTTGCACCATTTTACATTGTTGAACGCTTTTTCAAGTCGACAAATCCCATGAACCTGTCTTGATGTTTCTTTAGTCTTACTTCCATTATTAACCGCAACGTCAGAATTGCCTCTCTCGTGCCTTTACCTTTCCTAAAGCCAGATTGATCATTATCTAGCGCACCCTCAATTTTCTTTTCCATTTTTCTGTATACTACTCTTTTAAGCAACTTGGATGCATGTGCTGTTAAGCTGATTGTGCGGTAATTTTCGCACTTGTCAGCTCTTGCCGTCTTCGGAATTGTTGGATGATGCTTTTCCGAAAGTCAAATGGTATGTCGCCAGACTCATACATTCTACACACTAAATTGAATAGTCGTTTTGTTACCACTTCCACCAATGATTTTAGAAATTCTGATGGAATGTTATCTATCCCTTCCTAAGCTTTCCAATGCTCTTTCAAATTCTCATTCTATTACTGGATCCCCGATCTCTTCTAAATCGACTCCTGTTTGTTCTTGTATCACATCAGACAAATATTCCCCCTCATAGAGGCTTTCAATGTATTCTTTCCATCTATCCGCTCTCTCCTCTGCATCTAGCAGTGGAATTCTCGTTGCACTCTTAACGTTCTTTTTCGCTGTCTTCACATTTTTCCTGCAGCCACTTCGTCTTAGCTTCCCTGCACTTCCTATTTATTTCATTCCTCAGCATCTTGTATTTCTCTACTCCTGAGTTTCCCGGAACATTTTTGTACTTCGTCCTTTCATCGATCAATTGAAGTATTTCTTCTGTGATCCATGGTTTCTTCGCAGTTACCTTCTTTGTACCTATGTTTTCCTTCCCAACGTCTGTGATGGCCCTTTTTAGAGATGTACATTCCTCTTCAACTGTACTACCTACTGAGCTATTCCTTACTGGTGTATCTATCGTCATTTCTTAGTACTTTTGTATCCCACTTCTTTGCTTATGGATTCTTCCTGACTTCAACCTACTCTTTATTACTACTGTATTGTGTTCTGTATCTATGTGTGCTCCTGTGTACGTCTTACAATCCAGTATCTGATTTCGGAATCATTGACTGACCATGATGTAATCTAACTGAAATCTTTCCGTATCACCCGCCCTTTTCCAAGTATACCTGCTCCTTTCATACTGAGGAGTAACTGCTAGAAACATATGGCTCGTGCTGAAGAGACGTTTTCAAGCCTGCCTCTAAGATAAGATGTTACGGCCCGTTAGAGGCAACATAGGTCTTCGAGTTCGTGGCGTGTATAGAGTCCCCTGTGAACGTGAGAGTGTTAACATAGGTCAAATTATTGGCACTGTTGCCGAGCGTTGTGCAGAGCAATCACGACACATCAAACGAAGGGAACTTGGGAAATCGATCCTGGCTGAACATTGCTACAACACAAGAGTTTTGGCTCAAGCAACAGCAATTACAATAAAGAGCAACAGTTTTAACAGAGACTAGGGGTGCATACCTAGCATGGCATGTAGGCTGGCTTTTGACACTGAGCGGAAGCAAGACGTAGGCTTGACGCTTGTAGGGACGACGCGGGATCGGCAATTTCAAACGTGGCTCCAGCAACCCGCGCCATGTGACGGCACTCGGTCCCGCCGCGGACGGGGCCGCTAGGAGCTGCCCAACTTGCCTCCGCGCATGCGTCTCTCCTGCCATCTCTGGACACTGGCGTTACATCTACGTAAGCAGAGCACCGTGCCAGCTCCGGCAGTCAATGATTTAAACTCCTAATGATGACGGGGGGGGGGGGGATAGCTATTGAAAGCTCGAGTGTTTTGTTCGAAATGACGTGTCTCGTAAACAGAGAAGATTTTATTCAAAATAGCACATTGTTGTGTATACAATTTTTAAAAAAAAATTATATTAAATCAGAAAGCATATGTATGAGAATAAACAATTTGACTAACGTCTTACACGATGTTTCATCATAGTAAAAACTGACTGTGTGAAAGAAAACTAAACTGCAAATTTAACAAACATAGCACAGCGTTCTCCTTCTACGTCCGTCCGAATGTTTATTAGGGTATCGTGTAAATCCGTCAAGAACTTTTTGAAGTTTTTGATAACAATGTTTTGCCTGTATATATCCATACCTGTGTACGTCGAAGTGTTTATTAGAGCATCGTGTAACAATCTGAAATAAACTGGTCAAGAAATTTCCGAGAATTTTGGTAACAACGTTTCCCATACATATAGCCAATGTTTGTCCAGATGTTAATTAGTGTACTGTCCACAAATTTGAAGTAAGTCGGTTAAGAACTCTTCGAGATTGTTAGTAACACAATTTAACCTTTATCTATAATGTATATTTATATGTTATATATCTTTGAATATTACAAATTTAAAAATTTGTAGCACTTGTCCATCCTAGCATTATATAAATGAGGTGTGCGTACTGTAAGACCTTCAGTACACACACCATCAGATTATTTGACTTGTCACTCTAACGAAGTAGGCGAGTGTCAGCAATATGTCTCGTGGTCTTATCGTGGCGTGTTTATCTTCTGCTGTTAGGTCAGACGATAGAAATGCCACTTGCACGCTTAGAGTAGCAGATTGACGGTGACCATCTTTAAACAGAACTTGATTAATTTTCACACACATTTATTAAAATAATAACAAGAATAAAAATTACTTTACTTGGTTCTGGATGCTATTTACAATTGACAATCTGAAGTTCCTTTGGTATTGGTACGTTAATCTTATTCTCACATATATCTCTGATACTTGACAAAAGTGTCTATACATTTATCTTCATGGCTATGTGCAGGAATATGGTAATCTTATTAGGCGCAGACTGAAACTTGACTATAGACTGGTACAGACAAATGTAGAACTCGTACAGACTGGTACAGACTAATGCAGACTGGTACAGACTGGTGAAGACAAACGCGGACTGACTAATTGGGGGTCTGTACACTCGTTATAATACCTCGCGCGTTCGTGTATCACTGCGCGAGTGTGATCCGCGAGGAGAAAAGGTTCTACGTTAGCAGCAATCTCATTGGCTGCGTTACATATTAATACGCGGATCGGTGGAAGCAGAATTTGGTCCGTCTGTATGGCAGCGCCATCTCGTAGTGCGGAGACGGACGAGCCCTGCGCCTACGCTGTTGTGCTTAGCGGGGCGCGCTCTAGTGGGAAAGTTGTGTACGCGCTGACTACGCGGAACTATGTACACAACAATAAATAAAGCACCCTGTAAAAATTTGAAGTAAATCAGTCAAGGACTATTCGAGATTTATGATAACAACGTTCACTACGTCTTGTCATTATATACTAGTATAGATACATATATTCAGCGCTAGATTTGTGACAGTACGCACCGGTACGCCATACGGGTACGCCATCAGAACCGTTGATTTTGAGATGTGGTATGAGAGAACTTCTGCTGCAGTTGAAGCGATGTACAACAAATGTTGTATTCACACGTTTAAAACGCTCAGAAAAGCTTTAAAATAACGTTTTAACAAGTCTTAACTGCAAAAATACACCCCGGAAGGTCACAATACCGGACACTCTTCTTTTACAAATCAAACTCTGTTAATATATTTGTGTACCTTATATATTAAAATATATAGTCTATGCGCGTCTGAACATTTATTAGCGTACCATGAAAAAATCTGAAGTAAATCAGAAAGTTTCGAGATTTTTGTGAACAATGGTTACAACACTTTGTCTTTTTGCAGTAGTATCGGTTACCTTCAAGAACGTTTCCCTTTTATTGCTCTTCTATATTTTCCTTCCATCTTTCCATTATTTGCGTAGTACTGGCTAGCCATCTGAGCCCCGACTCACTCTGTGTGGTTGTCACCAAGTGTGAGTACCAGGTGACGTTGTTGTCAATGTGCTTTTTCATTTTTACAGCGTAGAACAACTGAGATGTCGATCTCATTCGTACAATCGTAACGATTTGAAGGCCGTGTAATTTAGAGATTCGCACTTTCTGTGTCCACTGCAGTTAGAGAGGCTGAGGTTATTGGTCGGAGAGCCACCTCCTTTTCCAGTTAGCATCTACACTGGACGCTCCGACTGCGACACCTTCATCCGAGGGAAGAATAAAGTCAAGATGGTCTCCGGCGATAAAAGTTGCCTAATGCCTGCTGAGTGGTTAGAGACTAAGTTTAATTGCTCGGCGGATCCCTTAATCCGTACTTAATAACAGCCGAGTGCTGCATCCATTAATACGTGGCGCCTCACCTCCTCCAGGGCGGCATCGGTTCAAGGCCGCCGCTCCCGAATTCTCCCCCGCGGCCAACGCTACCACTCCACTGTACTCACCCCCCCCCCCCCACCCCCGTCAACATCCCCCACCGCCCCCCATACCCCTCCTTCTGCGCCGACCAAACTCTCGTTCGTCGTCGCCGTCGTCTCTCTCTCTCTCTCTCTCTCTCTCTCTCTCTTCTCCTCGCTAGCCCTAAGGCTTGAGATCGAGGTTTAAGCGGATAACAGCCAATTAGGCCCGAGGGATGAACTTGAATCCGCCGCCTGCCGCCTTAAACCTTCCCCACGTCCTACCGCAGTTCGGGACACGTGGTTTCTTTAGCAGTTTCAGTCTGAAAAAGATACGGAGGAGCAAGCATTGCCCAGATACGGCACACGGAAGAAAATTTCATCGTGTGAAAGAACGAAAGAGTTCTGAAGAGCAAAGCCTTACAACACGAGGAGTTAGGACACATGTATCGGTAAACTAAAGTTGGTGCTACAATTCTTCGAAAATAATCTGCCGGATACGTAAGTGAAACTATAATACGTAAGTCTACAATTGCCTTTCATGCCTCAATTGCAACGTGGTGTCACAGCATGATCGATATGTGGCAGTACACGCGATACTGCTTCCTTTCATTAACAAAAGAAAAATGCATCTTCGTAATGTACAGGATGTAGGAGATAATGATTACAATATACCACAGTGGTGTAGAGGAAAACGAGACGAACAATTTGATACTGGAGGTATGTGGTCAACAAAAGAAAAATGCATCTTCGTAATATACAGGATGTAAGAGATAATGTTTACAATATACCACATTGGTGTAGAGGAAAACGAGACAAACAAGTTGATACTGGAGGTATGTGGTCAACAAAGTGTCCTACAAAAACCACCTAAGCTACAGCGCATGAACGATGCGCGAGATTTTTAATAATTTTTAATAATCTCTCTATTGATCTTAGAGAAAAAAGTGAACAGGTCTGTTTTGTAGGAAATCTAATGCAGTTCTATTTCGTACTTGGGTGAGGTATCGATACGGATCCCTATTTTCGAGTTATTCAAGGAAAACCTATCTAAGTGGCCTTTAAAAACATCCTTATTTCCATACTAACCACCCAGGTCTACATTTTAGTATGTTGTTCACGGTACTCTCTCCTAGAGTTGTAGAAAACTTTTAGACTGCACGAATTATTTACCGTTTATGGCCAGTTTTGGATTTCTTTGACTGGGCTATTACGCCACTGGCTTAATCCATTATTTAGTTAATTTAAACTTACCCATGAGAGTATTGGAGAAAGAAGACTTTTGTAAACGTTATGCAAAAACTAATTAGGTTTGTTGTTATTGTTGTCGCTGTAGTCGTGATCTTCACTTCGAATAGTTGTTTGATACAGCTCTCCATGCTAATCCATCTTGTACAACCTTCTTCATCTCCGAATAACTAGTGCATTTTACATCTTTCTAAATCTGCGTAATATATTCATTTCTTGGTCTCTCTCCCTCTCTCTCTCTACGATTTTAAACCTCCCCCCCTCCCCCCCTCCCCCACTTCCATCCAATACCAAATTAGTAACAATATAGTGATGCCTTGATGTCTCAGAATCTGTTCTATCAACCGATCCCTTATTCCAATCAGATTGTGACACAAACTTCTCCCCAGTTCTATTTAGTATCTCCCCATCAGTTACGTTAGCTACCCATGTAATCTTCAGCATTCTTCTGTAGCACCACATTTCAAAAGCTTATATTCTCTCCTTGACTAAACTGTTTTTCGTTCATGTTTCACTTGCATACATGGCTATACTCCAGACAAATAGTTTCAGAAAAAGACTCAAATCTATTGAGACGCCCTGCTTAACCTGCAGGACAGGACAGGTAGTTTAAATTGTGGAAAGGGGCCAAAATAAGGGACTGTCAGTTACACTTGAACATACAACTTTATTATTTGATCAAACATTACAAGAGCCCGAAAAAATTTTCCTTTTTTAAACACACAGCTTTAATCTTTGGGAATTAATTACTTTCTGAAAGCCACTTTAATTTAAAAACGGCTGAAGGCCAATAACTTAAGACGCAAGCATAATCAGACATTTAAAAGGCAAGCCTTATCTTACAGTAGTTCTTTATTTAGGCTGAAGGCCCAAAGAATCTGAGATTTTCAGACCAAACAACTTGAATTCAAAATCGGCTGAAAGCCCAGCACTGAAGGCTAAACAACATTAATTTCTTTTTTAAAAAAAAGCTTGCGTAAAATAGTTCTTAATTAAGTAAAACTCAACCAAAACAGAAATTTAAAAGGCAAAGCCTTATCTTAAAACAGTTCTTTAGATAGGCTGAAGACCCAAAGAATCAGACACTTCGAGCAAACTAGTTAAATTGAAATCGGCCGAAGGCCTAACACTTAAAACTCCATAACATTAATTTAAAAAAAAAATACCAAAGGCCTTACGTGAAACAGTTCTTTAATTTAGGCTGAAGGTCGTAAGAGCAAACCAACTTACGCCGAGGGCACAACAGGGAGTTCAATGGAACAATGTAAAAGATATTGGCGCCCACAACCAATCATACACGGAGCTGTCAAACTACACACCGTGCTGGACAGCAACAACACGATGAGGAAACTACACTGCGTGAAATTTATGTCAACGGCTAGGGCAAGTAACCAAAACGTTAACGGCCACAAGGCAGAAGATTCTGCTGGTCCGTCCCATAATGACTGCCAGGCACAGGACGACCCAGAAATACTATTGATCGCTCGAGAGATGGTACGACAGTGCACTCATCGATAAGCGCTGCTGCTGCCGCTCATGGGCAAGTAAGGCAGGAAATTAGTGATGCCAGTAAACGGAATAAGAAAACGAGGCGACAGTACCGTAATAGAAGATGAGAAACAATCAGCGGGATAAACGCGAGCCGTGCAAGGCTCATCTATATACGATGTTAACAATGTTAGCAAATGTTTCTTCTTCAGAAACGCTTTTCTTGCTGCTGCCAGCCTACATTTTATATCCTCTCTTCTTCAGCCATTATCAGTTCTTATACTGCCGAAATAGTAAAACTTATCTAATGTTGTAAGTGCCTCGTTTCCTAATATAATTCCTTCGACGTCACCTGATTTAATTCGATTAAGTTCCATTATCCTTGCTTTGTTTCGGTTAATACTGATCTATTATCTCCCTTTCAAGACACTGTCCATTCCGTTCAACTGCACTTCCTTGTCCTTTCCTGTCTCTGACAGAATTACAATATCGTCGGCAAACCTCAAAGCTTTTATTTCTTCTCCTTGGATAATTCCTATTTTAAATCTTTCTTTGGTTTTCTTAATGTTTGTTCAACTTACAGACCGATTAGCATCGAGGATACGTTATAATCCTATCTCACTACCTTTTCAGTCACTGCTTTCCTTTCATGCTCCTCGACCGATACAACAGCCATCTGGTTCCTATAAAAGTTGTAAATGGCCTTTGGCTCTCTGTATTTTACCCCTGTTACCTTCAGAATTTTTAAAAAAAACAGCATTCCAGTCAACATTGTCAAAAGCTTTCTCTAGGTCTACAAATCCTACATAAGTAGGTTTGACTTGCCTGAACGTGAGAAAAGCCATAGGGTTAGTATTGCCTCGCGTGTTCCTACATTTCTATGGAATCCAAACTAATCATCTTCGAGGTCAGCTTCTACGTTTTTCCATTCTTCTATAAAGAATTCGTGTTAGTATTTCGAATCATGATTTGTTAAACTGATGGTTCGGTAATTTTCACGAATGTCAGCAACCATTTTATTTGGAATTTGCATACTTACTTTCAGTTAATTTATAATTCAAAACAAGTTAATTTCGTAGTAAGTATCCCACGCAAACTAAACGATTTAATTGTAAATTTTACGCTCTTACATTTCACAAAATTGTGACGAAATGTTTACGCTAACGTCAATTTTACAATTTTTAAGTACAAAGTCACGACTAGGCCAGTGGAGTAGTAATAGCTCAATTAATGAAGAACAGAAACGGTCGAATAACTCGGAAAGCGAGACCTCTAGCGATAAAGTATCACAGTACAATATGAAACTACATTAAATTTCATACAAAAAGGCCCAATTTCACCTAGGACTAGTAGGCAGCGTAGAGAACGAGAGAATACTGGAAGGCTCATGCACGACGCTTGCGCTTTAGTTGAGGAAATTTTTGTAACCTCGGATTAATTGTAATTTCCCGACTCCATGGACCAGAAGTGTCCCTTATTATATTGTTCGTCTCTACTTCCTCATCACCACTGTGGTACGTTATAAGCAATTACCGTTTACATCCTGTATGTTCTCGAAGCTGCAACACCTCTTTTGTTCGCCTACAGAGCGAGGGGTAAAGAGCTACCACCACTTTATTTTATGGTTTCATTTTTTTCCCAACGATCCTTGGGTCGGCAGACTAGTGCGTGGGGAATTTAAAACTCAACCAATAAAAGTTGCTAGTCATTAAAACTGTAACTTGCTGCAGGACATCAAACTTTTGTTTGCGATGTGAAAAATTTACTGCACAGAGCTGCCTCCACTGGCAGCACCGAAGTCACTAAACCGGCTTATTCCAGTGGGACTTCGGTTACAGATATAGGTACGTCACTTCATGCCGCTTCAACTCCGAGGTAGATATCATAAATCGTAGTTGCTGGTGAATGAGTGGCGTGTCAGTCTGTTGGCAACCCGTAACCACGACAAGACAACAGTGGAATATCCTTGGTAAGGAGACAGGCGAAGATAGATAACGTGCCGGAGACTGTGACGTATCACGGAGTCACGTTTCATTTCTTTGATCGTAAGATTAATAGAGCGAAGTACCCTTGAGTGAATGCCTGCGCCATCTGTAGCGGTGAAATACAGTTAACCCTTAACCGGAGCCGGCCGCTGTGTCGAGCAGTTCTAGGCGCTTCAGTCCCAAACCACGCGGCTGCTACGCTCGCAGATTCGAATCCTGGTGTGTGTGATGTCATTACGCTGGTTAGGTTTAAGTAGTTCTAAGTCCAGGGGACTGATGACCTCAGATGTTAAGTTCCATAGTGCTTAGAGCCATTTCAACCATTTGAACCTTAGCTGGAATCGTTGTTTTATTTTGGACCCGTCGACAACAATAAAACCATGTAAAAATGAAAACGCGCGGAGTTTCTGTTTCGCGCGCAGTGTAATCTCAGTACATTGTGAGGTGCACCAGAGACCGGGAGCTCGCTGCTTGAAATTTACTAGAAGTGGAGGTAAGTGCCACCCCTGGGTCAAATTTGATCCGCAATTCCAGAAACGGGATTTTTTTAGGTAGTGTATACTGACTTATTTTTTGGTGTTTCAGGCACTTTGTTGCCACAATGCAGTGGGGTCTCACTGAAAAAGAAATCTGTGAACTATTATTGGACGTAAATTCTCGGACAGAGAATCTTTAAATATTTTCAATCTTGTGATGAAGAGAAGATAAGTGACGATGACATAAGTGACGATGAAAATACACAATAAAAAATTTCTTCTCATTCAAGCAATTCATCGTCTGATGATTCAGTCGAGAGAGATAGCCGGCTGTCAAGTAGTGCATATTTTCGAGGGAAAAATCGATACAAGTGTTCTAATCATCCACCAGCTAGGTCCGGAGTCTGAAGCCACAACATCATCACTCACCTGCCCGGTCTCATCAGTCCAGCTCGTAAAAAACGGAACATGTCACCAACTGAACCATGGCAGTTGCTGATATCAGATGAAATGATCTCACGTATTTGCACTCACACTAATCAGAAAATAACAGACTATTCAGAAAAGTATAAAACTAATGCTACTTACACTATCCATGTGAGTATTATGGAAATGAAAGCATTCTTTGGATTGTTGCTATTATCAGGTGTATTCAAATCTGGACATGAAGATATAGAAAGTTTATGGGCAACTGATGGAACAGGCCAAGATATATTCAGAATAACGATGTCAGTAAAGCGATTTATGTTCCTGTTATCTGCTTTGAGATTTGATGATGTGACTTCTAGGGAAGGAAGAAGAACTAATGATCGCTCTGCTCTCATCTCAGAAATGTTTGGAAATTTCATTCAGAACTGTCAAAAAAACTGTAGCTACTCAGAATATTTGACAGTTAACGAAATGCTTTGCCCCTTTAGAGGGAAATGTTTTTTCAGGGTTTATGTGAAACAGAAGACTGCTAAATATGCCATCAAGATTACGTGCCTTTGCGACGCTAAAACACATTATTTATACAATGCTTTTATCTATACAGGCAAATCAGTCACTAATAAAACAAGCTAACTTTCAGTTCCAACACAGAAAGTACTGCAGCTTGCAGAACCTTTAGTTGGAACAAACAGAAATATAACTGCCGATAACTGGTTCTCTTCTGTGGAGCTGGTTGACAAACTGATTGAAAATGGTTTGACTTACATTTGAACGATGCGCAAAAAGAATGGAAATTCCACCAGAATTTTTAGCCAATAAACAACGGGTAGTAGGATCTACGTTATTGGGTTTCGTGAAGGATAAAACATTGGCATCTTATGTCCCAAAAAAGAATCGAAGCTTAGGGGTGAACTTATCAATGCATCATGACAATTCACTCAATGAAAACAGTGCAAAACCAGAGATAACAGGATTTTACAACAGAACAAAAGGTGGTGTTGATATATTAGACGAGAAGTGCGCCAATTGCTCAGTCTTTAGAAGTACTGAACGACGCGCAAGTGTAATTTTTTCAGCAATATTGAATGTTGAGAATACAAATGGATTCGTGTTATGGAAGGCATCAAATGGTGGAAAACATATGAAACGCAATCGTTACATACAATAATTTGAACTAAATTTGATAAGGCCATTTATAACAGGAACGGGCAGGTGGTCAACCACAAAATGACCTACGACTATCAAATTCACTTTGTAATCAAAGTGGCTCACGAAAAAGGGGAAGATGTTATTTATGTGGTCCTAAAACTAACAGCAAACAATCACAAAAATGTGACAGATGTTTTAAATTCATCTGTAAATGACATGCAGAAAAAAAGTGATGTACGTGTCATTCATAGTTCAAGTACTGATATAGACAACGTTTTGACACTTTCATGTTTCGTTTTCATTATTTTTGTTTATTATTGATGTCATAAAGAATCCCTATTTAAAGGGCATTTTATGAGAAACTCTGTAGTATATCTAGGTTTTCTAATCGAAGCCTTTCTTGTAATGACGTAGCTTTCCAAAGTAAGGTACTAGAAATTCTTGTAAATTATGAGACATGGGACTTAAAGTTAAAAAATAACACAATGTAAAATTTTTGCTCAATAAAAGTTGATTTATTTAAGAAATAAAACTTATTTTAATACACTCATTACGCATTTACGTATGAGTTATATCTTTTACGGGGATTATGTTGAATTTCTATTCAAGGGTCCATTTGTACCAGCGATTCCAGTTATGTTCGTCAAAATATCGATTCCGGTTAAGGGGTAATGTTAGTGTGGTGCGTGAAAGTTGGGTGGGGTATCAATGTCAGAATGGATGCACAAGAGCTAACTACTTATCAACCACAGCAACATAGCATCTTCTAGATGGCAGTAATAGGTCAGCTCATCCTGAAACACAAATAACCAATAAGATTTTTCGGCATTTGCGTTGGCTCACGTGACGTCATTACCTGGATTTCTTCGTACTTTGTTGTTTCTGTACTAAAACTTGTGTGTTAGGACAGTACGGCATTTCAAGACAAACGTCACTCTTAGTATGATCTATTGCAATTAAATAGATAATGACACATCAGCGGTAAAAATCCATTAGGAGGTGCTAAGACGAACGGTAGTCATGCAGACACTTGTATCGAACGACATGGTTTTGTGGTTTAAGACATCTGATTCTGGTACTGAAGAAAGTAGGTTCGCTTCCTTCTACATGATAACTATGTTTTTTCATTTTCACGTTTTTCTTTATTTATTCGCAGCAAGTTCCTTTACAATATTTGTAATACTACATGTATATATACAGTGTGTGTGTGCGTGCGTCTGTGGATGTGTGTGTGTGTGTGTGAGTAATGTTCGTTTTGCATGATGATGATGATGATGATGATGAGAGAAGGGGGAGGGTGGAACCCAGTGCCAGGACATAGCATACTCCTCGCGAATGGCTTCATGGGGCCGCCAACCTTAACGTCCCTCTCTAACGGACGGATCACCATTAACACCGTCACATGCCCTCACTTCATGAGACACTGCGGAGAGGTTTGGTATTTAAATCAGAACACCGGCTCAAATTCTGGTAATCAAGGACTTTACGCCAGCAATACTCCCCCCCCCCTTTCCAGCCAAATGCTGACAGTGAAAAGTTTTTCACTGTCGTGATTCGAACCGTCTTACACCACTTTCGCTTTCGTAACAGAGTCTGGTTCTTTCTTACTCATGTAACAAAACTATGTTCTGTAATATTCAATATTATTTACATATAAGAGAATGCAACATATAACAGAGTGCTCTATCAAGAATGAGGTCCTTCGATTTTGTGACTTCTGTCTGATTTAAAAACGAAAGATGAAACTACTACCAGTGAAACAATCAGCAATGATATTTATATTCTAGCTTGTTGCAAATACTTTGCAGTGAAACAAGCAGCCATCATATTTCTAGTCTTACTTGTCAGGAATACTTAGCTTTTTATTCCGAATGTGTCACTATTTCGAAGGGTGTGGTTAGGCACGAGCCCAAAACCACACCTTAACCATCTCAATACTGCCGGTGAAGTACCTTATGCCCACATTTTGAAATTATTGTGATAGAATCAGTTACTTTATAGGCCTATTTCAAAATTTTGATTATTTTGTTTTGTTTTTAATGAATTCCATAAATGTCAGATTCGTCAGTTTAACTGAACCCAAATTTTAAAGTCTGGAAGATGATGTCTCTCGCTCTCCCCAAAGAGTGCCATATTCAAGATTTTCAATTTCTGGAGCATACGCACACATCAGTAACCCTCTAAAAAGTACGTTGTGGATAAAAAACAGCAATAGTTAGCGAAATTTGTATTTTAAATTTTTATAAGGTGGCCATGGATCCCCCCGCTCCCCTCTCTGCAGTACTTGTTATTGAAAGTGCATTAATATTGATAAGAATGTATGTAATATAAGTCGACAAAAATTAGGAACATAGTTTTTTTACATATTTTTGTGTGGGCATAAAATATTCTCCCACGCCCTCCCCCCCCCCCCCCCCCCCCCCGGCCTCTCGTCTTGGTAAGGCACATAGTGGGAAACATATTGGTATTATTTGGGTTAAATGGTCGTGTGTGGAACGAGCAGCAGTTTATATATATATTCTTGCTTATCGCAAATGTTGAGCTGCTATCGTATCATAAACACTTTTGTAAATTCAAAGGTCGAGTCAAAGATTGCACCACATAGCAAGAGATGATGAAAGTTATTGAAACTGGAGAATGTACCTTGAGATTATGGTGTTTGGCTGTGATTCGTAACACGATTTCCGTATATCACGTTTTACAACTTTCTGAATGATCATTTAGCAACAAAACATACACTTGATTGTGTTAAGCAACATTATTCTTTAAGATAACTGTTCAGTACACTGACTGGTACAAATTACAAAAAAGTTTCGGTGAATCTTGATAATACGTCAATGTTCGGGATACAGTAGCTAGAAACTTGTGCATGAACATATTCAAAATATGGACCAAGTTTTATTTCTCTCCCTTTTGTCACGAAAATAACTGCAGTGAGGAAATATATTATTCCATGAATCGTTTGCTGACGTTTGTTATCACAGTGCTACACAGGAAACATTCTGCTTTCGTAATCTCTGCCACGGCGCACACAGAACACGAAAGATAAAAATGTGTATTCCAGACCCAATACAGGCTCACCTGAAACGACGTAATCCTATTACCTAGTCCTACGTGAAATGATATTGGTTGGTTTTGTTTCGAGCCGATCCATCCCTAATGATTAGCCATATTTTGCCACTGTATGAGCGTGTGTAAACCCCAAAGATACAATTTGCTTGAATGTATACAACAGTTTATTTATTTCTGATATTCATAGATGTAATTTTTAATACAGTTATACTGTTGTCTATTCTGTTTGCCATTATTGTAAACTAGTGACCGTTTAAAGAGATAGAGAATTCGAATTATTGTTGTTTTGTGTAAATGGATTAACAACAGATAGATGGTGCCCTGTTTTACTGACGAAGAGTGGCAACGCTATCAAAGGAACGAAGATTTTTGGACTTTTTTGAGTGTCACAAACAAAGTGTCTACAGTATTATGGTGTGAAATATAATTACTTACCAGCTGATACTCATCGCTTAACAATGGAAAAGTGATCACTAGAAGTGGTCATTTTGGTTGGGAACTAAGGTACAGACGTTATATACGAAGAATCCAACCAAGCTAATTGTGTAAAGCCGCAATAGCCTGTAAATAACCGGTAACAAAGTCGGCTGTTGGTCTGGGATGGATTGCAGTACATGCTGTATCATTAATTCTTACTGGATGAAATGTTCGACAATGGATTGATTTGTCACAAAGGATATGTTTTGCTTAGAGTGTTTGTGATCCCCCTATTAACAGTAAAAGCAATAAATATTTCCTCAGCGCTTAAGACTACCTAATGAAATTTTACCTAATGACATTTGTCTGGTAGTAGTTGAAACTAATTCCGGGTTATCTAAATACAGTAAGGTAAGTTAAGGAAGCAGAGTACCACCTGCAATAAAGAGATAGGATTACATGTGAACCCAGTTAAAACACAGGTACTGTGCCACGTAGTGATTATTAATTTGTAGAGCGTACTCAGTGAACAGTTGTACTGTCTCCAGGATTAATAATTGACAGTTATGTGTTAAACAACCCTAACCATATAATGTAGTCTTTGCTGGTGACAGGCGTCAACGTTTCCGATTATCTTCTAAATTGCTGACAGGGCTGCCGAAAACAGAGCACACTGTTATCTCTTGCTTTGCTAGATGCAAAACTGATGCTATTTCCTGTCATGTAGCAGTGATTGACTGAATCTGGAAGTGCTTAAATGAGAACAGATAATTAAAAAGTTACTTGTTCAGTAACAAAAAAAAAAAAACAAAAAAAAACAACCACTCTTACTAAGCAGAAAAGTTGTGTTGTTTTGTTGTTTCCTCAATAAACTGTTACAGGTGTCTGATGTCAAAGGACGTGTAATTAGAAAGACTTTAAAACTAATCCAATTTTGAAACTGAAGAGTTTTAAATGTTTCATTATACCAATTGTCTTACAGATAAAAGAGATAACTACGTGAGCCGTGGCAGCTCGTTTCAAAAAAATGGCTCTGAGCACTATGCGACTTAACTTCTGAGGTCATTAGTCGCATAGAACTTAGAACTAATTAAACCTAACTAACCTAAGGACATCACACACATCCATGCCCGAGGCAGGATTCGAACCTGTGACCGTAGCGGCCGCTCGGTTCCAGACCGTAGCGCCTAGAACCGCACGGCCACTCCGGCTGGCAGCTCGTTTCACCTTCGTACTATCAATATTCACTATCACCTCCATGTGATGGATACTACTCCACTGTGCAGTTATCGCTGCCCCGGCTAAGCTTTAAAAGTGGCTGCTAGAGTGTCATCAAAGGGCCTTCGAACGGCGCAGTGCAGGCAATTTATGTGTAGCCTTCGTGCAGAGTGGAGCTGGGGCCAGTGGCAGTGCCATTCGGTGCGGATAGGCATATCTTTTCCGGTACTTCTTCGCCAGAATTGAACATCATTTCTCCTTATCAAGTGTAATACTTGCAACCGGTTTGGATTTGTTTCAGAGGATACGGCCAATATTGAGGTAAGGAACTGCGCAGGAATACGATATCTCAAACACGAACATCTTCAGTATGAACTGCACATTTCTCTCACACCTATCGAGGGCGGCGTTTCAGAGCTGGCAGCAGCGCTGCGTACGGCATTGGGCGATCCTTTCCACATTTCACCCAAAACGACCGATGAGGTAAGTGCCGCTATTTCCACAATTTCTTTAGCTTTGAAGGAATTATTTCCAAACATTAAATTATTAGAGGGTAACCAATCCACCAGTAACCAAGTGAGTAGGGTTCAGGCCCAGTTGTGTCATTTCAATAATCTTCTTGTCGATCCAGCCCACCTTGAATTCAGTGATCAGCATAGGGGCGTTGTAAAACAGTTAAGCGCGAAGACTGAAGAATTACAGACTAGCGTGGGCGCGTTATGTTTTTAGAATGAAAGGGCGAGTGCGGAAGAGGGTGTTTAGTTGATCAGTTCCAAGTTAGAAATGCCATCTCGGATTATTTTTAGAAATTGGTGAAACCTGTTTTGTGTTTATTAAATGGTATCACTGAACTAGAGATTGACCAACCAACCAAGTTCGTGAAGTGGTATGGTTGATGATGCGGTTTGAATTACATACTGACGCCTTGCAGAGCCCACATTTATTCATTCTTTATCTTCTTTATCCTTTATCCGAGGTTTTGTAAAGCGAGTTGTTATGAAGTGTACTCCGAGAGAAGGGAAATCTTGGACAACTTAGGGTCCGTATAGTTGAAAGAAAGTTTCCAACATGTATTAGGAACGAACATGAGCGCTTGTATTATTGACAAGTACAGATTTCCGTTTAAACCTTGTTTCGGTACATTGAGTTTGTCCGTACTGCGGTCTCGCCTTTGAGTGTGGATATCACGGAACAGGATTGCATTTCTAACGCCTTAGAGGACATGAGATCTGAGGATTGGTCAAGGCTCGTCTTTGCTCGGAAGCTGGCACCTTTGCTCAGATCAATGATTTTGTAATCTCTATGGAAGCCTTTACATTTGCAGATGAGCAGCGGAAACGATGTTTGGGTGAGCCACCTATTTCTCCCTATTTTAGTGAAAGCTATCGCAGATCACCAGTTAAATTATCATCTAGTAAATCTTGTTCTCGGTGCGCTTCCTTGGAATCGCTTAGTGCGGGACTGTTCGACTGAGCGAGGGCCTAGGCCGAACAGCTGACGCCATCGTAAGCTAGCGATGGCTCGAGTGAAAAAGTCGGTCCGTTTTTGTGCGCGTATTTGCGCTTGTAATAAACCGGTTCAAATCAGTAGAGAAATAAACTGCGGGTCTGTTTGTTTCCGGAAGTTCTGTTGCTGTATTTCATTGTGACTGGTACCTTGAGTATCGAAATTTGTGTAAGTTGCCTCTCTTAGACCTTCCCCCATAGACACGTCGTGTTGCCAATGGACAGGATTTGCTTCTGGTAGGTGAGCTAAAAGTGAGCCTGTCGATTCTGTGCTTTTCCTGGTCGGTTAAACTATTAGTTGTGAAGAAATTATGTCACCTTATTGCTTGCATGTGATTTTATCCAGCGTACTGGATTAGTTCTCAATTTTGCAGGTAATATCCTTTTCTTTAGGCTTAGTCCGCCAGAGAACATAGCCCTATGTTCTTGTTGCGCTAGTGGTGTTAATATTAATACATTGCATACTGAGTGGACAGAGGTAGATCTCGGTCATCTTAGTGAACCTCAGGCTCTAGTAAATAGACCTTTTGAGAGAATTTCCCCTATGTACTAACTAATCGGTTGGAGGTGACCGACAAGATTCAATATAAAATGCGTTTGGGCGGTGATGGATCCGTTCAGCAGGCTCCTTATCGTCTGTCAGCATCTTAAAAGAAGAATTTAAAGCAAAAGATTGAGATCATCCTCTGTAGATGGAGTAATTAGCCCTTCAATGTCTCCATATGCTTTACCCACATTTTTAGTGCCACAGGGACACGGCAAAGATTTCAGACGAGTTATTGATTATAGGGTCCTCAATGGAAAGGTTATATTAGAATCAGTCCCCCTTCCTGATCTCCATAACTAGTTTACTTGCTTTGCTGATGAACATTGAAGGGATACGGGTCATTCGATGAACTACAGTGAGTGAAAATTTTACCATCTACCTCTTCCTTTTGGGATTGTATTTTCAAGGAAGTCATAGAAATTAGATTAACTGACAATTTCATAAACATTAGGGAAAAGGTGATGGCACAGTTTATCTTAGAAGGAATACCAGTTATGAAAATTGTTCTGGAGGTTGGATTCTTTAATTAAATATACAGCAAAAATAAACTCTGAGTGATATTATTTAGAACTGAAAATCGAAGAAAGAACTGTAACAGTAAAATTTCAAGAAATGGTTCTGATGGAGATTTTAATAGGCCATGGGAAAACAGTCACTGATGATGGAGAAGCAATGTCAGAAAATCCAGATACACAGTATTATTGGACAGGCATTAGCAAAAGGAGGAGGAAAACAGCTATTTTGAAAGAATAACATAATAGAGCACCAATCAGATTATTTGGAACAGAAAAAAGTGTTGGAAATTTGTGGTAAGATCTTATGATACCAAAGTGCTGAGGTCATCTGACCCTAAACTTACACAATATTTAATCTAACTTACGTTAAAGACAACACACACACCCACTGCCAAGGGAGGACTTGAACCTCCGACGGGAGGACCCGCACGGACTGTGACAAGACGCCTCAGACCGCGCGACTACAACGCGCGGCTATTTGGAACAGATTTTGTGGACAAATAAAAGAGTATTTTCGAAAAAAACCTGGATGAGTTTTAAATTCTGAATACGAATTCGGTATCAAACCACACAAACCAGTTTCATTCAAACTCTACCCAATATCTGGTGCCAGTAGAAAGGCAGTAGCAATGGAACTTTACAGGATGATGGAATGAGGTGCTATGAAGGAGAGTGAGAGCCATTATAACAAGTCTCTGATAGTAGTGAAGAAAAAAGTTAGTGGGGTGATGTTGGTCATGGATATTAGGTCTGTGAATACCGTAGTCAAAGGCTAAACTGATAGGGCTGAAAATTTAGATTTCGTAGTGTTAAATATATGGCGTCTTGAGTTAACTGTGGTTTCAGTAGCTAAAGAGTGTAGAAAACATACAGCATTTTTTTCGAGATAAATATTACCAGAACAAAGCAGCACACTTTGGACTAAATATTTTGGTGTTAGTCTTCACTTGCACTTTGGAGCAGGTATTGGGGGGGCGGGGGGGGGGGGAGAGCTGAACTCGAAAATAACTATCTATATAGACAACGTGTTAACAGAAATCGGAAATTGGGAGCAACATCGTAAATTACCAAATGGTAATTTTATCAGTTCGGTTAGTCTAGGCACAGTATCGAATGGCTTATTAGAAACAATAAATGGTTCGTCTGGCTGTTCGCCACAATACAGTTCTAAGAAACCAGTGTATAATGACTTAGCTTCGTAGGGAACTAGTATTTTGATGCCATTCTAGCTGTTTTGTTAGCAGTTTATTGTAGAAGGTGTAACGACCTCTGATTGCTTCTAATTCCTTGTCAATAGTAAGAAATTCTCCAAGGTTCTAACTGTTAATGCTATTTTTTACAAATGCATCCAGAAAGTTCCTAATAGCAGTAAACCTATCTGTTTCACGTCTCGTATCCCTAGTATCTTTATGTTCTAATCTAATAAACCTGAGAAGCAATAAAAATCTCTTCTAACTCATGCAGGATCTCAAGATAATCATTCCTGTTCCATCATTTGACCAATGTTCAGATGCGTTTGTGTGGTTTCTGCCTTTGAGGTCAACGAAATGAAGAATGCGTAATACTGCACAAATTTAATTTAGATCTGTTAACATAGCATCCCCACCGCTTTGAGTAAACTTACAAGATAAATAACTTTGACAATTTGAAATAGTAGTTACAGGACCAGACACGTGGTTTACACAGTGCGATGCTGCTGCAGTACGAGGAATAACTTATCTTTCCTCTTGATCTGTTGATGCTGCAATAGCTCTGGCACAACTAAACTAAAAGTATCAGCAATTACATGGCTTTAAGTTTTAGCACCCGCTCTAGGGTTATGACAGTCAAGTATCAGACAGTCTTCGAAAATAAGGAGCAAGAATTCATGGAGAATGACGTTTCAAATCACCCAGACCTTGACGAAACTTCTTGTTTGGGCTTCTTTTGATGGGACATCCACAACCAGTATTCATAAACAATGATAAAATCCGCTTCAGCCGTAAAAATGGTTTTTTTCTGATAAGAAGTGTGGTTTCAGGACATATATCCCATCTTCAGATGTATCAGCAAAAACGTATAGTAATTTGCGAAGTAATTTAAAATGTGCATAGTATGTGCCCGCGAACTTGGTAGGCGTCATTTGGCACACGTTTCTCTTGATGGCACATCCACAACTGCTATTCATTATCAATGATAAAATCTACTGCAATTGTAAAATTTATTTATTTCTAAAATGGGAACTACAACCCAGTTTCAGGACATGTATCCCATCTTCAGGCGCATCAGCGGAAACGTTCATTAATTTGCTATGCGAATTAAAACATACATTGTTTGTCCCCGTTTCCTTGCGTCGAAAATTAGTAATTGTTTCTGCTGATGCACCTGAAGATGAGATATGTGTCTTGAAACTGGACCGCGCTTTTCTTTTTGTAAATAAGAATTTTTTACAACTGTAGCGGATTTTATCATTGAGTGTTTTTGTTTGGCAACTGATAGTAGTGAGGATGGTCGTGACATCTCAATTATTGGCAGAGAACAAAGATGAGCACGGGACTATTCGTTTTGCAAGTTGAAAGAAACTACGTAATAACGTAAACAGTTGTTATCGTCTGGGGGTTACGGAAATTTAAAAATTACTTCTGGGTGTACCATACTGTGGTTTACACTGACATTAAAGCAGTAACGTTCTTAAACTAAGGCGCTGCGGTTTAGGGCTAGGGCGTCTTGTCACGATTCGCGCGGCTGCCCCCCCCCCCCCCCCCCGGTCGGTGGTTCGGTCGAATCCTTCCTCGGGCTTGGGTGTGTTGTCATTAGCGTGTTAGTTTAAGTTAGTTTAACTAGTGTGTAAGCCTAGGAAACGATGACCTCAGCAGTTTGGTACCATAGTCCTTACCTCAAGTTTCGACTAGAAATTTCTTAAACAAGTGCAGTTTGCTGCATATCAGACTAAATACGTGGGCTCTGTTCATCCTTTGGAGTTAGCGTTATAATAGTAAGACCAGATGGCGCATTACAAGACCTTTTAGGTCAGAAATGTAACGCAATCTGCGCAAATTACCGGCTGTGTGAACCACACGTGTACCCAATGGCATTATACCAGGTGCTGGGCCAGAGTGACGTTGACGTATGCAATCTGGCAACATCCATTTACCTTGGACCCTTCACACGCGATTAGACTCCGTAGTGGGAAGCATCTGAAGAAACGACATGCAGGGGACCTCACTGCCGGTGCATCAAGGGAAGCCGAAGCAATGGACGCCATACTGTTCCGTCCCTGGCGTTCCAGTTGTCGTCCCGTTGTCCGTGGGATACTTGTCTTACTGCAGGCAAGCTGATTTCCTAACTCAAGAAATGTAATGTGGCTATACAATTATGAACGACCGAGTGAACATTGTCTGTCCTCTCAAGGCGCTAGTCGTGTGAGCCGTTCACTTCCAGCACGGAGCTGAGTATGCCTCTCGTAAATCCATCGATTTAACGTTAGTGGGATCCGGATCAACACCGCCAGCAGTATCGTGGGAAGGTAAATAGCCGTCTCGGTAAGCTACAGGCCTGCTGCTGTGCTAGAAGACATTTTCTCTTCTTACGCGGGACAAACACAATCTTCTCAGAAGCAACCAACAATCAAATACGAGTTATGAATGAGACCTCACTGTGTAAACTTTTCTCATGTCTAATCATTTGTATATCACAGCATGTAGTACACTAAGTGCCAATTTAACAGTTGTTGCGTGCCATCTTCCTAGTGTTGTAGTTTTAATGGCCAGCTATGTGGTATTACGAAAGAAGCTTTCTCCTTCTTCGCGCGATTTATGTTTCTGTTCCCTGAGCACTCTATAGAACTCTTGTTCTGAGTGAAGTGCCTAGTTATATATGAACATGGACGTGCCCAATCATAAATAGACGTCAACGTCCTCTTTCAGTCTTATAGAACGACTGTGCTTTCGTTTGCTTCCTGTTTTAAATGGTATCTTTGGGTATTAGGTATTCAAGCTACTTGACTGTCATTCTTTTTGTGGCCAGCTTCATCAAAACTTTTGACATCCGAAAGTCTCCCAAAATGAGCAATACTTGTATACCTACTTTTCTAAAGCTTGAAATTAATCAAGTAATGTAATAATTTATCAATAAGCCTAGGGGTAGGTTCTTTGTTTAGGAATCAAAACGTCCTCGGTCCAGGGTTCTAAATCCGCCACCGCTTAAATTTTGATTAGTAATCAACAATGGCGGCGAAGGACTTCCGAATTTCTTGTTCTTGGGGTGCGAAACTGCCCATAGAGGTGGAAGAATCAGCTACGGTCAATGGCATGGGGATGCAGAAGGCAATGGAAACAACTACATTAAAGACACATGACATGTATCTACAGGACATGGGGCCTGTATTTAAAAAACAGTTTTCATCGTGATCTTTCCATTGGCAAAAGATTATAGAGTAGACCCCGATTCGGATCTCTCGGAGGGGACTGCCAAAGGGGAGGTCACCATGAAAGAAATATTGAATAATCAACGGAAGGATAACGTTCTACGAGTCGGGGCGTGAAAAGTCAGAAGCTTGAACGTAGTAGAGAAGATGAAAAAGGAATTATATAGTAGAGGTCAGTGAAGTTAAGTGGAAAGAAGACAAGAATTTTTGGTCGGAAAAGTACAGGGAAATATCAGCAGCTGCAGAAAATAGTATAACGGGAGCAGGATTCGTTATGGTTCAAATGGCTCTGAGCACTATGCGACTTAACTTCTGAGGTCATCAGTCGCCTAGAACCTAACTAACCTAAGGACATCACACACATCCATGCCCGAGGCAGGATTCGAACCTGCGACCGTAGCGGTCGCTCGGTTCCAGACTGTAGCGCGTAGAACCGCACGGCCACTCCGGCCGGCTATTCGTTATGAATAGGAAGGTAAGACAGAGAGTGTGTTACTGTGAACAGTTCAGTGATAGGGTTGTTCTTATCGGAATCGACAGCAAACCAACACCGACAATGATAGTTCAGGTGTACATGCCGACCTCGCAAGCTGAAGATTAAGAGACAGAGAAAGTATATGAGGATATTGAACAGGTAATGCAGTACGTAAAGGGAGATGAAAATCTAATAGTAATGCGGGAATGGAGCGCAGTAGTAGGGGAAGGAGCGGAAGAAAAGGTAACAGGAGAATATGGGCTTGGGACGAGGAATGAAAGGCTAACTGAGTTCTGTAACCAATTTCAGTTAGTAACAGCGAATACTCTGTCCAAGAATCACAAAAGGAGGAGGTATAATAGGAACAGGCCGGGTGATACGGGTTGATCTCACATTACATCAAGGTCAGATAGAGATTTTGAAATCAGTTACTGGAATGTAAGGCGTACCCAGGAGCAGACATATACTCAGATCACAACACAGTAGTAATGAAGAGTAGGTTGAAGTTTAAGACATTAGTCAGGACGAATCAATACCAAAGAAGTGGGATATGGAAGTACTACGGAATGACGAGATACGGCTGAAGTTCTCTAAGACTATAGAAACAGCAATAAGGAGTAACTCAGTAGTATGGGTGGAGAGGAATGGACATCACTAATAAGGACAAGCACAGAAGATGGGATGAAAAACATAGGTACAAAAAAGGTAACTGCGAAGAAACCACGGGCAACAAAAGAAATAACTCAATTGAACGATGAAAGAAGGAAGAACAAAAATGTCAAAAATGTTGAGAGAAATTCAGGAATACAGAAATACAAGTCGTTGAGAAATGAAATAAACAGGACGTGCAGGGAAGCTAAGACGAAATGGCTGCATAAAAAATGTGAAGAAATCGAAAAAGAAATGGCTGTCGGAAGAACTGACTCAGCATATAGGAAAGTCAAAATAACCTTCAGTGAAATTAAAAGCAAGGGTTGTGGCATTGAGATTGCTACGGGAATTCCACTATTAAATGCAGAGGAGAGAGCGGATGCGTAGAAAGAGTATATGGAAGGCCTCTATGAGGGGGAAGATTCGCTGATATGATAGAAGAGACGATTTAGAAGAGATAGGGGACCCTGTATTAGAATCAGAATTTAAGATAGTTTTGGAAGACGTAACATCAAATAAAGAAGGGATGGATAACATTCCATCAGAATTTCTAAAACGTCTGTTCACGTTGGTGTGTGGAATGTCTGTCGACAGACCATCTGACTTTCGAGAAAAATATAATCTACGCAATTCCGAAGACTTCGCCGTTAACGTCCGGACGCTTCTCAATCGTGTCTTCCCTAGTCGATGGATCGGACGAGGGAGGGGGGGTCCAGTTACATGGTAGTAAAACATGGACTGTGAGAAAACCTGAACAGAAGAGAATCGAAGAATTTGAGATGTCGTGGTACAAACGAATGTTGAAAATTAGGTGGATTGATGGGGTAAGGAATGGTGAGGTTTCGCCAGAATCGGAGATGAAAGAAATATGTTGAAAATACTGAGAAGGAAAAGGGAAAGGATGATATGGCAACTGTTGGGACGCGAGGGAATGACTTCCATGGTACTAGAGGCAGCTGTAGAAGGCAAAAACGGCAGAGGAAGACAGAGACTGGAATAAATCCAGCAAAAAATTGAGGACTTAGATGTCAAGTGCTACTCTGAGATGAAGAGGTGGGGACAGAAATTCATGGCGGGTCGCATGAAAGCAATCAGAAGACTAATCACTCAGAAAACAAAAGAAAGTCTTTATTCTTATGCAAAACACTGAATTATCTGTTCCAATAAACTAAACTACTTTCATCAGTAGTATCTTTTGACTCAATATGAGAGATGAGGCTATGTGTTGAATAAAAAACCCCTCTATAAGTGTTAACTATAGTGACTGGATTTACATGTGGTTTCAATGGATCAGATGGCTCTAAGCACAATGGGACTTAACATCTGAAGTCGTCAGTCCCCTAGACTTAGAACTACCTAAACCCAACTATCCTAAGGACATCACACACATCCATGCCCGAGGCAGGATTCGAACCAGCGACTGTAGCAGCAGCGCGTTTCCGGACTAAAGCGCGTAGAACTGCTCGGCCACAGCGGCCGGCTTCTACATGTGGTAATAATTTATTGAAACTTTTAATCCAGCCTAATACATGGCCTGATAAAGTAAGTAGAAGACACAGCCAAACGTCAATGTAAGGTCGTAACTCTTACACCGTTGGTGGATATGTAAACCATTACAGCTGCAATTCTCTGTGAAGGGCATTAGTATTGTTCGTGTTTCGTTATGTTGCCAGGTCTGGCAGAGTATACAGGGTGATATTTCTCCACCGTATACAAACCGTATGAAGTCGTCGATGAGAAGACACGGAACAAAAAATATCGAACAAACTTATGGAGGAAGTGCATGGTTTCCATGTTAGAGACCATTTATTCAACCATACTTTATTACGGAGTCTGCGGTCTAAAACGCGCTGTACCAAGCAGCCACAGTTACAGTATGCATGGTACTGTTTCTCATACATCATGCCGTAGCGCCCTCTCCTGCCATAATAATTGGTAATGTTGTGTCCGATTCACTTTTCTTGCTGACTCACCTCGTAATGGATGTGATACAGCGTTGTACGCAATGGTTCCGTAACCGAATCGTGAGCTTGCTGACATTGTGTATACTTTCGGAAAGGCAGATGGCAACGAGTGGCGGGAAGCAGGGTTGCATCAGGAGACTTATCACTGTCGACAACAACCACAGCATTTTGTCTGAGACAGGGTCGTTTTAGGAAGCAGGAGATATGAAAAACGAACCCGAAGTGTTCGGTCACCAGACTTGGAGGAAAATGTGGTTAACGCTGCGGAAGGCGACCACCGTGTCAGTATGAGGCAGTTGACCCGCCAGTATAGTGTAAAGCCACACGACCGTGTGGAACGTTCACCAAGACAGTTGTTAGTACCCTTATCACTTACAGCGTGAGCAGGGCTTATTAGCAACGCCACATTGGAAGCAGTGTGTCACTGGTTTCTTTAGAAGGCAACCACGATTCCAGGATTTGTGTCATCCATCCTATTCAGAGATGCGGCCACCTTAACTTGGAGTGGCGTCATCAACTTTCGTAACAATCATCTCTGGGATAGTATGCAGAACTCCCATGGTATACTGACAGCGAATCACCAGCATCGGTGCAACCGAAATGTGTGGGCCGGGGTAATTGGCAACGGTATTTTGTCAGCGCGACAGAATGTCAATCCTAAGTGCCCGGTTTCGATTCCCGGCTGGGTCGGAGATTTTCTCCGCTCAGGGACTGGGTTTTGTGTTGTCCAAATCGTCATAATTTCATCCCCATCGAGGCGCAAGTCGCTGAAGTGGCGTCCAATCGTAAGACTTGCACCCGGCGAACGGTTTACCCGACGGAGACTCTACTTACACAACATTTACATTTTACCTAACAGGCCGGAACTATTTGCGTTTCTTGCAGGTGACTTTGCTCCTGTAGTCAGAAGAAGTGCCATTGATATTTCGGTTATGTGGCTACTACATGATGGTGCTCCAGCTCACTTCGCCGTTAACGTCCGGACGTTTCTCAAACGTGTCTTTCCTGGTCGATGGATCGGACGAGGGGGCTCCAGTTACATGACCAGCTCGTTCACCGCATCTCAACCCGCACTATTTCTGGTGATGGGTACTTCTCAAAAGTATCTTGTATGCAGAGCCCATACTAGATGTGTAGACATTGGAACAGTGTGTTCGTGCTGCCTTTGAAACTGTTTGGATGCTGTCTGGACGGTGTGAACGCGTGAGACAGAATATGCTACAGCGCATACACCGATACTGTAACTGTGGCTGCATGGTACAGCGCGTACTAGATCGCAGTCTCTCTAACAGAGTATGTCTGAATAAATGGCCTCTACCTGGCATACGTTCATTAGACCTTTTTTGTTCTGTATTCTCTCATCGGTCAGTTTGTACGCGGTGGGAAAAATCATACTGTATAAGAGGAACGAGCAAGCGTCAGATACTGTTGATTATTATGAAGGATAAGGACATGCAGTGTACTCGTATGAGAAGTGTTGTCAGTAGCTGGAGAGTTTGTAAGCGGGCCTCATTTTGTGGCTCCATTTGGCTGATTCGTCGAATCGACCAACATTCACATTTGTGGGGCCTTTGAATGTTCCAGTGACCCAATGTTAGACTGCATGGGAAGGTGAGGGCAGGCATACTCCAACATTCCGATCGACCACATCTGGCCACCACAATATACGACCGAGTAAACACTTCTAACTGCCATCTGAGTACAAGTGAAATTCCTACAGAATTCTGTGTCATCCCACACCATTGGTTGGAGAATCGCAGCAGACAGACAAGAGTATTTCAGTTTCATGTGTTGGCTGCGTTTAACATCACAACACAAACGGCGGCATCTGGAGCGATGTCATGACTGGGAGGCGTGGACTGCCGATGAATGGCATCTCACTGTGTTCAACGATGAATCATGGATCTGTAATACCCCGCTGACCACAATCGGCGAGTGGAGTGGCCGCCTGTGGAGAGGTTCCATTCTTCCTTCCAACTTTCTGGAGAGGCACAGCTGCGTTACTCCTGCCGTCATGGTGGCGGTGGTGGGGGTGGGGGAGTGGGGGGCGTGGGGGGAGGCACTGGATATAGCTTCAGGTCCTGACAAGACGTGAGGACTAATGAGGGCACAGTGGTACATCACTGACGTCTTGTGTCTTCATACGTTACCCCTCAAGTGAATATGTGCGGGTGCCATTTTTCAACAGGACGACGCTCGTCTACACAAGGCAGGTGTCTCTACGAATTGTCTGCGTGATGCTGAGGTTTCCTGTGGCCAACGGTACCCCAGATCTGTCCGCGGTGGAACATGTATGATAGCAGAACAGATGTAAACTCCTTCCTGGTGCCTGTATCCAGGATATCAAAGACAAGTCACAGGAAATGGTCCAGACAAGTCACAGGAAATGGTCCAGCTTGCCTCAGTAGAAGATGCACCCATACCAACTGAATCAATGCATGCATACTGCTCCGAGGAGGCTGCTACATCATACTGATATGTGTGCCCATACTGACAAGTTCTATCTAAATTTGATTCGAAATTGTCCCCCCCCCCTCCCCGCCCCCCTTGTTTTTGTTGGGAAGAGTATGTACCAATCAAGACTGCCCATTATAGTAATATTGAAAACTTCTTTGTCCCTCTTATCTCTTGTAACTAATATCATCACTCTGACTAGCTACATCAGTAGCTTTTAATTTCAAACGATGTTTCAAAAAGCTTGAATGACATTTTTGTAAGTGGCCGAAAGCTCACCGATTTTTTTCAGTGAAGTCGCGTTCATGCATGTGTTTGCGAGTAATATGCGTGTCCTACTGAGTACTAGATTGGTAACAGTAAAGACGATCAGTGCTTTGTTGGTGTGAGGCACACTGGAAATGGGTAGTTGAGCAAAGATGTTACAATAAATTTTCCATGCTGTTCATAGAAAAACTAGTCTTGCATTCATCTGTTTGATTAAATACAGAATATTAATGGGTTATTTTGTCGCTCGTAGTAATTGTTTTAAAAATTAAATCGATGGATACCCTTTTTCTGTTGAATTAGAACTCCTGTAATTATACTCGGTTGTCAGTGTTGAAAACCGACTGCAACTAAGAACATGTTGTGCGTTTGAAAAACTCCTTTCTCATTACTTTAACTGACTGGCAGGAATCGTGCTGCATCGTTCCGTTTTATATCCGTCGGAGAAAGTGTTTTTTAGTTCTTTTAAAACGTCTGCCCTTACACGGACACAGACCACGCATATTAGCCAGAGGTTTCCAACCCCTGGAAACTGTGCTCAGTTCAACAGGAATATTCGAAATTACATCGCAAAATTGTTCGTGTCATTCGTGAAATTAGAGAAAACAAATAAACGCTTTACCTGATTGTAGTGTTGCGAAGCATAGAAGAACAGATCTTAATTACTGCACACCGATGAGCATTCATGAATTTGGTTAAACTCGCAGTCATATATATACAGTATAACAACGTGAAATGTAGAAATGAAAAGGTGAAAGGGCGCCATCTAGAACGCTGTTTCCAACGCTGAGTTTCCAATAAATGCACTGAGAATGCCCTGTTATTTAGTTAATATATTTCCTCCGTGATAGTAGGCCTACCTTATCTCCACTAATTGGCTGCCGCTGCAGCAGCAGCAGCAGCATCATGTGTCAGCCCCTCATAGTGAGAAGATACTGCGAATGATCCACCCATGGAAAAACGTTTTAATAATCGGTTGCGTACGCCAGTGCTCTCTGGAAATTGTGAAAAGTGCTGTCTGTCTTTCAGAAAGAAATGCCACTACTATTAAATTTTTTTCCGAAAGAGGACGGAAAATGAAATATCTCTGGTATCAGTTTTCTAATGTAAATATTAATTACACAGTATTCAACGGAAATTAGATACTCGTTACATTCGTGGGTCAGTCGTTTCCCGGGGTCATATCTTCATTTTTCGTTTGTCAGAATGGTTCAGTGTGTACAGTGCAGCGCCGTATGATCAGTGAAAGAAGTTTCAAAACTTCCCCAACTTCTTCAGTTGTGTTCGTGGAATTCAGACGTTGCTGGTTGAGAAAAAATTATTCTGAAATCGGATGTTTACTTTTCCAGCTAAAACGGTAAGTATAGCGTCTAACATTCCGCAAGAATACCATTACATGATGGAATCTGGAGTTTTGTTAAAAACTTAACAAAATACAATTTTCCTGCCATCGATAAACTCATTTGTAAGTCAGTGGGAGTTAGTGACCGCGAGTGATCGTTCCTTCCTCCAGCAGCTGGGATGCAAGGTTGTGGCTACGCTCTGTTCCTTCATAGGACACTTTTCTGTCGGTTGCGAAAATTTTTAAATTGTACTTCGGCCTCTGACCTGATCGTTTATATTGGATATTTATTCCAAAGTCACCCTCTGAACAACGTCTACCTTTGTAATCAGTGAAAGACGTGCTTTATACTCTTTAAGTTCCATAAAATTTCCGTGAACTGCAGGTTACGTAGCGTGTTTGCAAAATTCCATACAATCTTTGGGTAGCCCTTATGTATTAGCATAAAATCTTGTATAAAATATTCTCGGTTTTCTTGCTGTGGGAAACCTGGTAAGACCTCAATCTTTTGATGATCACACCATCGTCTTCGTTTGAGGAACTGGCTGCTGTGGTTGCCGTTGCGGTGGCCTTCAACGAGGAAACCGGATAAAATCTTAGAGGTGTGTGTACGTGTGTATGTGTTTGTACTAAACCGAGGATCTAGAAACGACGGAGAGGCTTCGTCCCACCGTAGCCCTCAGTGGCTCACAACCCCACAGCAGTCCACCCATCTCACCACCGTTCCACATCGAACCCAGGGTTATTGTGCGGTTCGGTCCCCAGTGGACAGCCCCCCCCCCTCCCTCCCTCCCCCTCCCCAGGAACGTCTCATAGCAGACAAGTGTAACCTCAAATGTGTGGTAGAGTAATTATGGTGTACGCGTACGTTGAGACAGTGTTTGTGCAGCAATCGCCGACATAGTGTAACTGAGGCGGAATAAGGGGAACCAGCCCGCATTCGCCTAGGCAGATGGAAAACCGCTTTAAAAACCAACCACAAGCTGGTCGGCCGACCGGGTCTCGTCATTAATCCTCCGGGCGGATTCGTGCCGGAGACCGGCACGTCTTCATGTTCAGGAAGCAGCGCGTTAGACCGCGCTGCTAGCCGGAAGAGAGGTACTCGGAAGAGAGTTCTCAGCGGGGTCAATGTGCCGAGAAATTCACAGAATTTTTTTATGCTCCCACAGGAAGAGTAGCGCCATTACCACAGGCATTGGCCAGTGTATTGCCGTGGCCCACGAGAAAGACAGGGCGTGGGGCGTATGCCACATGACGTGACACTGTAGGTCTTACGAGTCCCAGTAGCCATCTACGGCGGGGAGAGCGTTACTATTGCAGACGAGGTTAATAATTCTTGACTGTATGTTTAAATACATGCAAGTTCCCGACAGCACACGACAACATTAAGACCTTATCTTTTCGGTTACATATTGAATTCCCGTAGGCATTGCACGGAGCCGGCGTTCGCGAAGTGTGGCGGACAAACTGACGTCACAAATTCGTTGCGGGGCCCGTATATGTCGTTGACTCAGTCTATGACAACTTGACGTAACGATAGAATATGCCGATCAGTCACACGACGACTGTGGGCTACGAAATGCCACCACAGCAGCATCCATGATAGGAAGTTAATCCAGACGGAAACGAGGGTGGTAACCGTGCAAAGCTTGAGAGTTCACACAGATCTGGAGCGGAAAGAAAACCGAGAATGTTTCATACAATCATGCCGTCGCGCGCAACTTCGATCGCAACGTAACATTAGTTTACGTAGTCCAGCACCACACTAGCTGGTTTCTTCATAAGTCGATCTACACTGCTTTTCTTATTTGCAGCACATATCTTCTTCTTTTCGCGCATATTATCACCTTTCAAAATACGGAAAGCAAAAAGCTTTCAGTAGAAGTCTCACAGCAACAAATATGAACAGGTGCTTACGCCTCTTAAACTATAGATTTTACAATCAATGTTTACTAGACAGTATTTCTTGTTTTGAACTGTACTAATTCCTCTGAAACTTTCCCGGGAAAGCTCTGTTTCACCTTGTATACTTCCACAGTGCAGTCAAAGTGAAAACTTATTGAAGAGATAACAACAAAATGACTGCGGATGAGCACAACATAGTACTCCTACACGTTTTTGTGAGTAACTATAATTTCATAAATGACGAGTCAACCTAAGAATATTCCTAAAATATTCCTGTGTAAATATGCAAATAGGTTAAGAGGCTGATTCGTTCGTTTCGAAGACTAAGAATTACACGAAGAGCAAAAGTAGTTAAACTTAATTATTTGAGGAGCTCAGTAACACGTTTCTTCGGAAACTGCTAAAGAAAGCTACAGTGGATAAGTAATAGAACTACCGGATGGACAATTTGACTTCTCACACTTGAATAATGCCGACTTGAACAATATGAAGTAAGTTATCAAGAAAAGATGAAGAGATATTAAACAAAGCTTGGTTTTAGAGAAGTTAGTAGAGTTTTGTAACCACATCATTTGTTAGAGAAAAGGGTGAAATATATGAAAGTAAGATATTAAATTATAGAAATCGCTACCTCTGTCATATATCAGTCTGCTAAATCTCATGACCGCTTTCGACTTTGTAGCCATCACCAAACCCAACAAGTGCAACAGCGACACTTAGGAGTGTAGTCAGTATCATTACCAAATCTCCGGTCACTTCCTTAGGTCCAAGTGGTTTCATTCGCTCCGATATACGTTCATAAACCTTAAACGAATGAGGATATTAGGAACCCACACGAGTTACTTGCAATATCCTATAAAGCCCATGCGGGGGAAGGGTGCAAGTTTGTTGGTACCGGTTTTTTCATCCTGCGTAGGAGAGCCACTAAGAAAATGTAAGCAATTTTCGGAAAAGCAATAAGTTAAGTAAATATCGAGATCTGCAGACGACATATCGCTTCATAACCAAGACAATATTTGACCAAAACGTACGTGTGCGACTTCCTGTGCGCACTAGGAGCATGCCACTGTTGCACGAAGAAGTGAGGGGGCGCATGGAATAGTGGAAATTCACGTGTGTTTCTGATTCGTGCGCGCGTGTCATCATGCGCAGCTAGCGAAGTCTCCCCATCACAGACGTGGAGAGACATTTAAGACACTCAAACACCAGCCCAAAGAAGGCAAAAGAACAACAGCCAATGGATTCGGTCGGATGGTGGTCGCCAACGCAGTCGCGTTTTGCCAGTCATTTATACAAAAAGTAAGGCCTTGACACCAATGGATTCGGCCATTTGGAACAGCTGTTGGCTCTGATAACTTGGGAAGGTTGCTCCGATTTTTTTATTGTTACAAAGCAGGGTTTCAATAACAGTTTCACTGACCCATCTTATGAGGGAAGATGATGATTTAGGAGTCGTCGCATGTGCAGCATTCATTTTACTGCGCCGGCCGGAGTGGCCGTGCGATTATACTCATTCCACCTTGCGGTTGGCAACTACCGACTTTATTTTCTGAATCTACCCTGATGAGACCTTAGCACATACCTTTCAGTGTGACGCAAGAGAATGTGCACAGCAATTAGGCGCAAAGCACACATTTATTTTATTAACCGTCTGTGTAGTGAAATATATGGAGACGTTGCCATTCTGGCTTCGTTCCCTTTCCTTAATCAATTAATAAATTAATGGCAGCAATATGAGTGATGCAACTCATTAGCGCTTTTATCTATATACGGAACCTCGAATATATCCTGTTTGACTGATGGTTGCGCTGTGACGTAAACGTGTCGTGTATAATTTACCACTCCATCTTTGCATCTGTGTCAGTGGTAAGTGCCGCATCGAGAGGATGGATGGCAACTTGGCACGCAGCGTGCCCTCGCCACCGGCCACAGGCTGCAATGGAGCGAGCACGCCAGGCGAGGTCACGTGGACGATTCGTGGCTGCTGCGATGGCAGCGGTAGCGGCTTCCGCCGCCGAGTGGCAGGAAATCGGGCCCACCACCTCTCCCGACGGCGTTCGACCACGGCGCAAAGTGCTGGCGGAAAGTGGAGCAGGCCTCCCGGGCGTGGGAAGACGAAACAAGTTCTATAGAGAGCAGGCCCCTTCCTACATTTCTTCGCTACCGCATCAAGCACTGTACTGCTTGCTGTAGTTTTCTGTAATGCTTTGTGGATATATTCCCTTAGCGATCGATTTCTGCGTAATGTAGTCATGGTAAGAACAAAAATGGTTGTGACTACTGAAAGAACTATTTCGACTGTCACTGTATGACACTTAACTAAAAACGAAAAAAACATCGCTTTAGGGTATCGTCTCGAGCCTCTATTTTTTCGGGGGGGGGGGAGGTAGGGGGATTGGTGACGAAGCTGGAGGGGGGGGGATGCTGGAGGACGTGGGACACTGATTCAGTGTGCCATCGGTCCCACTTAAGTGTCGATGGATTTCCGCTATTGTCCCGAATGGGATTCGTTATTTCCTATCACAAAGGTCACAGTTCATATTAATTGGCGGGATGTCATCTTGTGAAACGGGAATGATAACTGAAGTTCTGGTAGGTAGGGCTCTTGCTGAATAAAGTTTACTAAGGTTACCAGGAAAGAAAGGCCAGATCGCACAGTAATTTACCTCTTCTTCTGCACCGGCCGCGGTGGCCGTGCGGTTCTAGGCGCTGCAGTCCGGAACCGCGGGACTGCTACGGTCGCAGGTTCGAATCCTGCCTCGGGCATGGATGTGTGTTATGTCATTAGGTTAGTTAGGTTTAAGTAGTTCTAAGTTCTAGGGGACTGATGACCTAAGATGTTAAGTCCCATAGTGCTCAGAGCCATCTTCTTCTGCGAAGGTTCTCCAGTCCTCTGATGGTGGTATAACTATACAATTTGTTTGACATAAGTACGAACGCCGGCCAGAGTGGCAAAGCGGTTCTACGCGCTACAGTCTGTTGCCGCGCTGCCGCTATGGTCGCAGGTTCGAATCCTGCCTCGGGCATGGATGTGTGTGATGTCCTTAGGTTAGTTAGGTTTAAATAGTTCTATGTTCTAGGGGACTGATGACCCCAGAAGTTAAGTCCCATAGTGCTCATAGCCAAGTACGAACGAAATGGGGTGGGGGAAGAGTACAATTAAAGAAACAAATAATCCTAATAAACGTAGGGCTGAAAAAATTGGTTTGTGCGCTACGACATATGCACACGTTCAGTCAAGCCAATGTTACAACACCGTTGAGGTACAAGGGTACGTTTATTTATAAACACCGAAATCTTAAGCTCCAGAATCTGACTTCGTTTAATTTGATCATCATGCCAGGTACCTAAGTGCTGGCAGTGTTTCGACAACAACAAAAAAGTGACACACTACGAAGGGGCTATCCGAATGGGACGGAAATCGGTAGATGTGATGTACACGTACAGAAAAACAAATGATTACAATTTCAGAAAACTTGGGTGATGTATTGAAGAGAAAGAGCTACACAAATTGAGCTAGTCAATAACGAGTTGTTCCATCTCTGGCAGTTATCCTGCTTGGCACTGACTGACAGAGTTGTTGGATCAGGATATCGTGGCAAATTCTGTCGAAGAGGTGCTTTAGATCGTCAGCATTCCGAGAACGTTGAATGGCCTGTCCATAAAACGGTCACAGTTGGTGACACATCCGGCAACTTTCGTGAGCAAGGTAGGGTTCGGCAAGCACAAAGAAAGGCATTATAAACTCTCGCCGTGAGCGGGCTTGCTTCATCTTGCTGAAATGTATGCCCAGTATGGCATTCCATGAAGGGCAACGAAACATACCACTGTGCTTAAGAGTGCTGGGGATGGCAACCAAAGGGGCCCCGCGATGAGAAGAAATGGCGCTAAAGACCGCCACTTCTGGTTGGTATCCCATCGCTGCCCGCGGCATATCCGGACACGTCTACACTGGTCGTAGGGGCTCAGGTGGAAGCGGGACTCATCACTGAAGACAATTCTACTCCAGTCAATGTGATTTCGGGCCGAAGATTTGTCTGGTGTCTGGAGGCACCCCAGTCAGCGATGGGATAACAAGCTGACTGTCGCCCACCATACGGCCCAACAACCAGGAGTGATAGTCTGGGGTGCCATTCCTTTTCATAGCAGGACCCCTTTGTCTTTTATGACCACAGAAAAATGCCGCATGCGTCTTATTTTTGACACTCGCAAATAATGCGAAGCTTATAACCTTCTGAAGCGGCTGTAAGTGGTAAAGGAAATAGAATTACTTTTGTGCTTCTGGTTTCTAATTATTTCGTTTAACAGATATACAGTCGCAGAAGATGGATAAAATACTACACTGGAATTATTGGTGGCTTACATAATCAGTATTATAATCTTACAAAATATGATAATAGTAATTATATTTTAAATCTAATTTAGTTTCGTGATCGAAACAGAATTGAGCCCTTTTGACTTTACCCCTCGTAAAATTATAGATTACCCTTCAGGAGTAATTACCCTCTAGTTGGGAACCACTGACTTAGAAGATACAACAAATCTACTAAAGACACTACGCTTGACAATTCTCTTCTGGAGTATTGCCTCACAGTATGGGATCTTTATCAGACGGGATTAACGGAAGATGGTGAAAAAGTTCAGAAAACCGCAGCTTGTTTCGTATTATCGCTAAATGTGGAAGAAGATGTCACAGATATGATAAGTGAGTTGTGTTGGCCATCATTAAAACAAAGGCGTTTTCGTTGCGGCGAGACCTTTCTACGATATTTCAATCGTCTTCTCCTACAAATGCATAGGTAGTTTGTTGACTCTTACCTACACAGGCAGAAACGACCATCATAAAATAAAGAGAATCACAGCTCACACGAAAAGATTTATATATTCTTTTTCCCACGCTCGATATGAGAGTGGTATGGTCAAGAAGTCATCCGAAAGTGGTTGCATAAAATTCTGCTAAATACTTTAGTGTAAACTGCACAGTCATCATGTAGATGTAGAAAAACAGGTATCCCTGGCTTCGTCAACCGATTACCGGTAAAGCACACACTACTGGCCATTAAAATTGCTACACCAAGAAGAAATGCAGATGATAAACGGGTATTCATTGGACAAATATATTATACTAGAACTGACATGTGATTACATTTTCAGGCAATTTGGGTACATATATCCTGAGAAATCAGTATCCAGAACAACAACCTCTGGCCATAATAACGGCCTTGATACACCTGGGCATTGAGTCAAACAGAGCTTGGATGGCGTGTACAGGTACAGCTGCCCATACAGCTTCAACACGATACCACAGTTCATCAAGAGTAGTGACTGGCGTATTGTGACGAGCCAGTTGCTCGGCCACCATTTACCAGACGTTTTCAATTGGTGAGAGATCTGGAGAATGTGCTGGCCAGGGCAGCAGTCGAACATTTTCTGTATCCAGAAAGTGTGGTGTCACCACCAGACACCACAGTTGCTAGGTGGTAGCATTAAAATCGGCCGCGGTCCGTTAGTATACGTCGGACCCGCGTGTCGCCACTATCAGTGATTGCAGACCGAACGCCACCACACGGCAGGTCTAGAGAGACTCCCTAGCACTCGCCCAAGTTGTACAGTCGACTTTGCTAGCGATGGTTCACTGTCTACATACGCTCTCATTTGCAGAGACGACAGTTTAGCATAGCCTTCAGCTACGTCATTTGCTACGACCTTGCAAGGCGCCATATTCAGTTACTATTCTGAACAGATAATGTTGTGAATCATGTACCGTCAAGAGCGACGTTCATCATTAATGGAATAAAGTTAAGTATCAAACTAATTATGTCTGCTTTCTCAATTCTAATTCCTTGTCATGTTCCAGACCTCACGTCGGTATAGTTCTTCCCTCCTCACACCAGCCTGCGTGAGCTAAAACGTGTGCATTTCGGCCTCCTCTAGTAACACGGTGTTGGCTCTTCTGCCAACTCAACAGAAAGTCCCGTACATGACCTGTAACATGCGGTCGTGCATTATCCTGCTGAAATGTAGGGTTTCGCAGGGATCGAATGAAGGGTAAAGCCACGGGTCGTAACACATCTGAAATGTAATGTCCACTGTTCAAAGTGCCGTCAATGCGAACAAGAGGTGACCGACACGTGCAACCAATGGCACCCCATACCATCACGCCGGGTGATACGCCAGCATGGCGATGACGAGTACACGCCTCCAATGTGCGTTCACCGCGATGTCGCCAAATACGAATGCGACCATCATGATGATGTAAACAGAACCTGGATTCATCCGAAAAAAAGACGTTTTGCCATTCGTGCACCCAGGTTCGTCGTTGAGTACACCATCGCAGGCGCTCCTGTCTGTGATGCAGCGTCAAGGGTAACCACAGCCATGGTCTCCGAGCTGATAGTCCATGCTGCTGCAAACGTCGTCGAACTGTTCGTGCAGATGGTTGTTTTCTTGGAAACGGCCCCATCTGTTGACTCAGGGATCGAAAGGTGGCTGCACGATCCGTTACAGCCAAGCGGATAAGATGCCTGTCATTTCGACTGCTAGTGATATGAGGCCGTTGGGATCCAGCACGGCGTTCCGTATTACCCTCCTGAACCCACCGATTCCATATTATGCTTACAGTCATTGGATTTGGACCAGCTCGACCAGCCGGCCGCCGTGGCCGTGCGGTTTTTAGCGCTACAGTCTGGAACCGCGAGACCGCTACGGTCGCAGGTTCGAATCCTGCCTCGGGCATGGATGTGTGTGATGTCCTTAGATTAGTTAGGTTCAAGTAGTTCTAAGTTCTAGGGGACTGATGACCTTTGAAGTTGAGTCCCATAGTGCTCAGAGCCAATTTTTTGAACTCGACCAACGCGAGCAGCAATGTCGCGATAAGATAAACCGCAAACGCGATAGGCTACAATTCGACCTTTATCAAAGTCGGAAACGTGATGGTACGCATTTCTCCTCCTTACACGAGGCATCACAACAACGTTTCACCAGGCAATGCCGGTCAACTGCTGTTTGTGTATGAGAAATCGGTTGGAAAATTTCCTCATGTCAGCACTTTGTAGGTGTGGCCACTGGCGCCAAACTTGTATGTGAGCCGTGGTAAAATTTGCTGTTTTGAAGAGGGCGTCGCAGCGCGTAGTGTGAAGCAGTCGCCCACCGTTTCTGGCGGTGGCGCCGCTGCGGCAATCGCAGCTTTGGTGTCTCCCTCTGGTGGGAAAGGGGAAATGTAGCCTGCTCACGTGCATTTAAAGGGCGCTATGAGCTCGCTAGAGGGCAAGTCTGGTCAGTTGGTCAGCCGGGTCAGTGTGGGGCAGTCAGTGTGTGTCTGTCGTCCGGAGTGCTAATATGTGTTAGGTCGCCAGTCTGCTCGAGTTGGTTCAGGCAATGGTCATTGGCGGTTGGATCGATCGGTTGGTCGGTCGCGCACTGAGACAAAGATGACTTGTCCGTCTTGAGCGTCGGCGTATGTGAGGTCGCCACGTCAGTCCAGTGGGCCGCGCCGTGTAGCGAGGGGCTGTGGCTTCGCGGCCGACACGAGAGCAACAGGAGTCAACCCACGACATCGGTCTGGCCAGTGCGAGCTGCGACGCAGTGAGACGGGAGATCGGCGCGCCATCATGCGTCCGTTTAAGCGGCAGGCAGCGGACGATTCGGGAGAGCGTTTTGAGGGTGCTGCGCCAGGTCTTCGCCAGACATCGCAGTTCATTAGAAGTTAAGTGACTGGTGATATGTTGTTTCATTTAGTTGTTAAGTTCTACTTGTTTTCTTGGTCAGTCTCTCATCCCCAGCTTGCTCCTCTGTCTCTCGTCCGCATTTGTTAGGCAGTTTGGGTCTGTCTGTCTGCCTGTCGGTTTGCCGTACCATAATAGCTGCCACTGTCATGTTTGTAGGATTCGGTGTTATCGAATTTATTGCTTGAAGTTTAACGGCCGAATTCCTGAAATATGTTTTTATCTTGCCTATCATCTTGAGAGGCGGTATGTGTGTAATATAGTGCATGTTTGGCTAACCTTGTATATTTTATGTAAGACTGCATTTCGTGTTTTTTTTATTTAAATGGTCATTTTAGTATATAAAGTTGCCACCCTTCCACCGTAAGAGTTTTTTTTTTTTTTGAATCAAGTTGCACCCTCGGTGGCAAGTTAATCTTTCAATGTTAATGTTTTGTACCATTTCCATTCCCCCTACGGGGTGCATAGTTTATGTGCTTGTGAGTTGTTAAAATTTTTAGTTTAAAGTAATCTGCTGTGTTGCAGATATGCACAAGTGTAATCTTTCAGAGGTTGTTGTGAGCGGTCGTGACTACGGCCGTGTCAAAAGGGAGCGGCAAGGTTCTCAACCCCAAAGCTCATACTGTCAAAAATTTGTTCTTTCTGCCTCTGAATTAATTGTAACTTGATATTTAGAGGGTGCTTCCTGATTATTATTTTAAATCTATTTCTAAAAAAAAGGCTTTTAGCAATAAAATTTCCATTTGTTGAAAGAAATTTGATTTGTTTTCATCAGTTACCCACTGGCAACTACTTCCACGCTCACATAGTGTGATTAAATGTGTTGATGTCCTTGGTGAATCGCTAGTAAATAAAGTAAATTCTTAAGAAAAAGTTTTGAAAATAAATTCACGGTTCAGTGTGAATGCTCTGAAAAGCTAATCATTTGCATATGATAGCATCTTCTTCCTGTCGGTTAAATTTCGAATCTGCAGCAATTTTAAAGGCGAGTAGTGTATATGTTCTAATCTTTCCTGTAAAAATACTGGTTCTATAGTTCACCTCTGCTCAATGTAGAAATAGACCATAGTAAACATGGACGCGTTTAATAACGAAGACGCCTAAATACTAATGAGGAGAAACATCATCTCGTAGAAGGCAAGCGACCATAGTTATATTTTAATGTAGTACAGTATTGGAGATGAATAAATCGCTTGAAAAAGTCAGTAACGGTATTAATCGAATTGCGAAAATGACGCCTTTCGTATTTATTTCTGTCGTCCGATATCTAAAAGCACAGAGGTTCACAGGACAAGAGCGTTCATAGATGTACATATGAGAGAATAGTTTCCCAGCCTATGTTACGTGTACATTTAGTAGCGATCGTATCCTGTGACCCTCTGTGTGCTTGGGTATCTCATGGCAGTAGTAAATCTGAAACTTCAAGTGAGAAGTTTAAGTAAAAGTCATTTTTCAACGGCTGTGCGACTTTTTTGAAGCGACCTATTCAGCTTCAGTAATGTGCTATATTATAACTAAGGCTATTGTTTCTGTTTCACTTATCTCACGATGATCTAAGTGAAAACTTTTCTATCTTCCTTTCCTTTACTCCGAATTTGAAATCGTAAGGCGACACCTTGCCGGGGAAGGAGTTTCAGTATCCAATTTAGACTGTTACTTTTTCTGAAATTTTTTCTGAGAGGTGCCAGAGATCTGTGATACGAAAGCGATCAGTCTTGTGTTTTTGACCTCACTGATTCCTAGACAAAGGAAAAAAGTGGGTTCTGTCTGCAGTTCCTTTATATTTTGCCGTGGGGTGCGTTTTTAATACTGCAGACTATCTATACGTATATCTTTCAAACGCTTTCGCAACGTTCTATGTTGATTATCAGATTCTTCATGGATCGAGCTAAAATGAGTAGCATTACACTGTACCGTTATCAAATACACTCTGAGATTTTTTAAAAAAGGAAAAGACGCTCCACGAATAGCAGATGCGCTGTACGGGTACAGACAAACAAACGTTGGCAAAATTGGATAATTTTTTCAAGGAAAAGAGCTTCACAAATTAAGTAAGTCAATAACCCATTGCCCCATCTCTGGCCCTCATGCAGGTATTTATTCGACTTGGCATTGACTGACAGAGCTTTTCGATGTCCTTCTGAGGGATACCGTGCCAGGTTCTGCCCAGTTGGCGAGTTGTATGGTCAGAGGGCTCAGGCCATAAAAATCCAAACTTCTCAATTTGGGAGAGATCCGGCTACCTTACTGGTTAAGGCATGGATTGACAAGCACGAAAACAAGTAGTAGAAACTCGCCGTGTGTGGGTTGGCACAATCTTGCTGAAATCTACCACCGAGAAACAAAACGGAGCGTAGAATATCGTTTACGTACCGTTGTGGTGTAAGCGTGCCGCAGATGTCAATCAAAGCGGTTCTGCTGTGAAATCAAATGTCACCCCAGACAAAAATGTCGCGTGAGGCGAGAAAGCTCACAGCACAACACTGCCAGCCCCAGCAGAGGCCGTACGTTGCTCGGCCGTGTGCAAGCTTCCACCGGACAACAGGGACAAGACCCGTCGTCCGTGAGTGTCGGAAGCAGCACGCGCCAAGCGAAAGGCAGATGAGGCATCGAGGAGTCCTGGTTGTCGGAGAGTATGGCGACCGACAGTCAGGCTGCTATCCCAGCAGTTGGTATCCCACTACTGTCCGGGGCAATTACCAGACACTTTTTTGGCCTCGAATATCGTTGAATGGTGTAGAACTGTCTTCAGTAGAATTGTCTTCAGTGATGAGTTCCACTTCGAACTGAGCAACGATTACTAGCGTGGAAGTATGTGGAGACGCCCTGGACCGTGGACACCAATTGAACTGTCACCCGCCATACGGCTTGACAACCAGAAATGATGGTCCGGGAGCCTTTTATTTTTTCATAGTAGGAACCCTTACCCTAACAGAACAGCATTTATTTTTGAGTCATCAGTCTTCTGGCTTGTTTGATGCGGCCCGCAACGAATTCGTCTCCTGTGCCAACCATTCATCTCGGAGTAGCACGTCCTCAATTATTTGTTCGTTGTCTTCCAATCTCTGTCTTCGTCTACAGATCCGTCCAGTACCATCGAAATTATTCCCTGATGTCTGATGTTCTATCATCCTGTCTCTTCTTCTTCTCAGAGTTTTCCATAATTTCTACCCTCTCCGATTCTGGGCAAAACCTCATTCCTTACCTTATCAGTCCACCTAATTTTCATCATCCTTCTGAAGCACCACATCTGAAACCTTTCGATTTGCTTCCTTGCCGGTTTTTCCAAAGTCCATGTTTCACTCCAGATGCACAAAAAAAACGTTCAAATGTGTGTGAAATCTTGTGGGATTTAACTGCTAAGGTCATCAGTCGCTAAGCTTACACACTACTTAACCTAATTTATCCTAAGGACAAACACACGCACCCATGCCCGAGGGAGGACTCGAAACTCCGCCGGGACCAGCCGCGCAGTCCATGACTGCAGCGCCTGACACCGTTCGGCTAATCCCGCGCGTCAGATGCACATTTTCAGAAACTGATTTCTGAAATTAAGACCAATGTTTGATACTAGTGTACTTCTCTTGGCGAGGAAAGCCATTTTTGGCAGTGCTAATTTGCTTTTTTATGTCCTCTTTGCTCTGTCCGTTACGGGTTATTTTGCTGCGTAGGCAGCAGAATTCCTTAATTTCAACTGCTTCCTAACCACCAACCCTGATCGTAAGTTTCTCACCTCAGTTTTCGTACCCCTCATTACTTTCGTCTTTCTTCGATTTACTCTCAATCCATATATTGTACTCAGCAGACTGTTCACACCATTCAGCAGGTCCTGTGATTCTTCTCTACTTTCAATGGGGATAGAAATGTCATCAGCAAATCGTATCATTGATATCCTTTCACCTTGAATTTTAACTCCACACTTGAACCTCTTGTAGCTGTAAATGTAGCGAAAATGCAGCAGTCCTCAGCATTTACGAGGCCTATATCAGTTGCAAAATCTAACAGAAAGAAGCTTCTGCTGCTAAGTAGTTCACATGCTAGAGGTGTGGGCCAGCGGAGCAGGGATGTGTTGGAGTATGAGTACCAGGTCACCAGCACTGTGAAGCCTTGTGTAGGGTTGGCTCAGGTGACTGATAGCATAGGGGAGTTACGTAGGAATTTTATGAAGGAGGATCAGGTAGTGATAGTGGGTGGAGCAGGGTACAGTCTTGATAGGGACGGGGAAACTGATGTAGATGGTGACTTGATAAAGATAGCTACTCAAAATGGTGGCACTAATGTGCATTTCATTCAACTGTTTCGGCATCATGATCGGCCTCATCTTAATGCGGCTGTTAGGTGCGTTAACATGGGGCTGGAGAGGGCGCTGATGGCAGAGGGCATGGGTCACATTTCAATGGTGCCAGTTGGGTTTCAATAGGCATGGGCTGCACCTCAATAGGTATGGGAAGGGGAGGCTGGCAAAGCTTATAGGTGACAGTCTAGTGGGTGGTGGTGGGATCACTAATGGAAAAATTCCTGTAGTAGTTGGTGTTAGAGCTGCACCTTATATTGATTGAAGTCAGCTGATAGGTATATCTGCTTAAAGGAAGACCCTCTAACTAAGGTCTCACCTTCAGAGGATGTCATGTTTCCAAGTAGAGAAGGAATTAGCATAATTCATCGAAATATAAGAGATATTAGAGATAAAATTGGTAAACTGCTTATAGATGCTGATTCTGAAATTATTGGTATGTTGGAGAACCACTTAAATAATTTGGCAATACAGAAGATTCCTTTACAAGGATTAGCTGGTTGTTTCACAAGGAGTTCCTTGCGGTGTGGGAGAGTGGCTATGTATGTAAAAGACAGTATTCCATTTGAGTCCCTAGACGTATCACGGCACTGCACTGAACAGATACTTGAATGTAGTGCAGCGGCAGTTTAACTTAGTGAAGCTAAACTTCTAATTGTTGTTGTTAATAGGTCCTCTAACTCTGACTTCGGAGCATTTCTGCTCAAGCTAGACAGGGTTCTTGATTCACAATGTAGGAAGTACCAGAAATTAGTTGTATGTCGTGACTTCAGTATAAATTTTGTATACGATGGTGCAAGAAAAAGGATGTTGGAAGATCTCCTAAATTCATATGATCTACTGCAGACTGTGTTTTATCCAACTAGGGTGAAGAGGAAAAGTAGCACAGCCATAGACAATATTTTTATTGTTTCTTCATTACTAGATGGGCATTCTGTTAGTAAAAGGGTGCATGGCGTTTCAGACCATGATGCACAAATTTTAACACATATAAATACGAACTATGTAGGAAAGTTAATCCAACAGCAATAGAGAGCACAAGAGTGGCAGGATGTTTGTAGTGCCAATAACATAGGTGATATATATATATATATATATATAATGCTTTTCTTAACGCATTTCTCATGCTCTTTGAGAGTTGCTTTCCATCAGAACGTTGTACACGGGATACTAGCAATAATAGACAGCCTCGGTGGCTGACTAGTGTGATAGGGATATCATGCAGAACAATACGGAAATTATATCAAAATGTTAGAAGTAGTCACAATCAAGCTACAGTAGCCCATTACAAACAGTACTGTAAGGTCCCCCCAGGGGGTCCACAACTCTTTTGTGGATACGTGCGTGGCGAGCACGGGGCCCCGAGCCATTGCAGCCTTCTTTCTCTCCCGGGCTGCATTTCTTTTCCCTTCCCCTCCTTTCCCCTCCTTTCCCCTCCTTTCCCCTCCATACCCCTTTCCCCTCGCCCTCTCCTCTCCCTCTATTGGTGTCCTTGCTTATGTTGGCCCCCGCTATCCTCCTGGTTCTGTTGGTTTTACACTCCGGCTTTGTTGCGTAATCATCTCCTCCTTTTGGCATTCCTTGGTCCCCTCTGGGGTTTGACCTCCATTACAAAATTTCTCTTCCGTAGTGTGAGCCATTTGGGGAAGAGCACCTTACCTAGTGTCTCCGACGTGTGCCCTCTTAGTACATTCCACCTTTTCTTTTACGTCGTTGTCTGATGCTAGGGTGCATAGCCAGCACGGTAGCCAGCCCGTGTGGTGGGGTCGCTATGTACCCTTTTGGTTGAGCCCCCTGAACACACAGGGATCACACTTCTGATACCTGAGCTGTGACCTCCTCATGCATGCCTTGGAGTGGTTGCTCGTCATCCTGGAGCATCGGAACTCCCGGCAATGGCCGCCGTGCCAGACGGCCCTTGCTGTGGCTGGGTGGCGCCCGTGAGGAGAGCCCCTGATCGGAGTGGGTGGTATCAGGGCGGACGCTATGCAGATGAAACGCATACGGGTCCAAAACTCTGGCCGCTCTTCTGCGGCCGTCTCTCTGCGTGGTACTGATTCCTCAAGTGCTGCTTCTCTTGCCCCTTCGGCCTTCCCTTCCGTGGCTACCCCCTGGGAGGAGGGTCAGGCCCGTCGTCTAGGGGCAAAACCTTTCCCCCATTATCTAGTTTGCACCAGGACTGATGGAGATACTTTCACCAGTGTCAAACCTTTATTCTTTGTGGAACACATTGAAGACAAGTTTGGCGAAGTGGACTCCCTGAGCAAGATGCGGTCGGGTTCGTTGCTAATAAAAACTGCTTCGGCTGCCCAATCTGCGGCCCTTCGTGCCTGTACCCATCTTGGCACAATACCCGTGTCCATTACCCCTCACCAGTCTCTAAATATGGTACAAGGTGTGATTTTTCACAGAGACCTCATCCTTCAAACTGATGAGGAACTTCGGGACAATCTCGGACGGCGGGGTGTTCACTTTGTTCGGCGTGTTCAGAAGGGTCCTAAAGATAATCGTATTGATACTGGTGCCTTTATCCTGGCCTTTGAAGGGGATACCCTTCCTGAGAAAGTTAAGATTATGGTCTATCGCTGTGATGTGAAGCCGTACATCCCTCCTCCTATGAGGTGTTTTAAGTGCTTGCGTTTTGGCCACATGTCTTCTCGCTGTTCCCAGGACCCTCTCTGTGGTGACTGTGGACGTCCACTCCATGAGGGGAGTCCCTGTGTTCCCCCTCCTGTATGTGTAAATTGTCATGGTAGTCATTCTCCACGTTCAGCAGATTGCCCAGTCTATAAGAAAGAAAAAAAGATACAGGAGTATAAGTCCCTTGATCGTTTAAGCTACACAGAGGCCCGTAAGAAATATGCACGATTGCACCCTGTGTCCATGACATCTAGTTACGCCTTGGTTACATCTTCATCCCTTCCTCCCCCTTCCTTACCCCCATCCCGGACCACTCTCCTTCCCCCCTCCCCTGCGGCTCCCACACCTTCTCCTCTGGGCGCTGCTCCCCCTCCCCAGCCGGAGAAGTGTCCCACTCCTTCGGCGTCTGCCGGTCAAGGGTGCGTCTCCCGGGATGCCCCTTCCCGGCACCTTCCAGGTCAAAGGTCTGCTGCAGCGCGGCGACCGCGAGAGCCGCGGTCTATCGGCCCCCAGGTCGCCCGGTCTCTTTCTGTTCCTGATCTTGCTGCAGCTGGCTCCATTTTGCCACACAGCCCTCCTCGATCTCAGCCTGAAAAGAAGAAGAAACATAAGTCCCGGGACAAAGAGCCTCTGGTGTCACCGGAGGTCCCTTCCCCGACTTCACAACCGGATTCTGACCTGTCGTTTATGGATGTCGCCCCCTCCTTGTCGGTGTCGGGTGGGGACCCGGCGGTATGACTGGATTTAGCGTGTTCAGCCCTCATTTAAACCATCGTTCTGTGGTTCTCCAATGGAATTGTAATGGATACTATCGTCACCTTCCGGAATTGAAATCCCTTCTTTCGTCCTACTCAGCAGCTTGTGTGGTTCTCCAGGAATCTCATTTTACTGATGCTCACTCACCGACCCTCCGTGGGTTCCGTGTTTTCTGTCGAAATCGGGTCGGACCCTTGCGGGCTTCTGGTGGCGTTTGTACGTTGGTCCGTACAGACATTGCTAGCACGTGGATTCCTCTCCAAACTACATTGGAAGCGGTTGCTGTTAGGGTCCACTTAGACTCTGCAGTCACAGTATGCAATCTTTATCTCCCTCCTGACAGGACTCTTACACCTGTTGCCTTAACCACCCTTCTTCAGCAACTTCCTCCTCCCTTCCTCCTCCTTGGGGATTTTAATGCTCATCATCCTTTGTGGGGCAGTGCCTTTCCATCTAGACAAGGTCTTCTTATAGACCAATTTATTGCAGACCACGACCTGTGCCTTCTTAATGATGGCTCCCCTACTCATTTCAGTGCTGGTCATGGTACCTTTTCTGCCATTGATCTTTCTCTTGCTTCTCCCTCTCTCCTCCCTTCATTACACTGGTCGCCACATGACGACCTTTTTATAGTGACCATTTCCCGTTGATTATCACGCTCCCTTCCCGCTCCCCGATGGAGAGGTTACCTCGTTGGTCTTTCCACCGCGCCGATTGGCCTCTATATACTGCACAGGTCGAGTTTTCTCCCTCTTTGTCGGGTTGTATTGATGACGTCCTACGTGACGTGTCTGACGCGATTGTTCGCGCTGCTAACCTTGCTGTTCCGCGCTCATCTGGACAATTTCGTCGTCGGCAAGTCCCGTGGTGGAGTACGGCCATTGCCATTGCCATCCGTGATCGCCGTCGAGCTTTGCAACACTTTAAGAGGCACCCATCTGTAGCCAGCCTTTCTACCTTTAAGCGCCTTCGCGCTAAAGCCCGTTATTTAATCAAACAGAGCAAGCGGATATGTTGGGAACGATTCGTTTCTTCCCTTGGTTCCACTGTCCCTCTGTCACGGGTATGGGCTACACTTCGCTCTCTCCAAGGTTGCCATCGGCAGTCCACCCTCCCAGGCCTTCACCTCCCAGATGGCATTTGTACGGACCCATTAGTTCTCGCAGAACATCTTGCGACCCATTTTGCAGTGGCATCAGCGTCGGCCTCCTATCCAGCTGCTTTCCTTCATCAAAAACAGCAGGCTGAAGCTGTCACCTTATGTTTCACCACTTGTGAGTCAGAATCTTACAACGAACCTTTCACTGAATGGGAATTTCTTTCTGCTCTATCTTCTTCTCACGATACGGCCCCCGGCCCAGATTCCATTCATAACCAGCTGCTTCAACATCTCAGTGCTCCACAACAGCACCATCTTCTTCGGGTGTTTAACTGTATCTGGCTCCAGGGTGACTTCCCTTCTCAGTGGAGGGATAGCATTGTGGTTCCTGTCCTTAAGCCTGGTCAGAACCCCCTATCTGTTGACAGCTATCGGCCAATTAGTTTGACCAATGTTGGTTGTAAGTTACTTGAACGGATGGTAGCCCGTCGGCTCACTTGGGTCCTCGAATCTCGGGATCTATTGTCCCCTTACCAGTGTGGCTTTCGAGAGGGACGATCTCCAATCGATCATTTACTTCGCTTGGAATCCGCAGTTCGGCAGGCTTTTTCCCAGCGCCGCCATTTGGTTGCAGTGTTTTTTGACCTTCGCAAGGCCTATGACACGGCCTGGCGCCATCACATCTTACTAACCCTTCATCAGTGGGGTCTTCGGGGCCCACTCCCGATTTTTATCCGCCAGTTCCTGATCCATCGGTCATTCAGAGTTCGAGTTGGTACTGCTTTTAGTTCTCCACGGACCCAGGAGACGGGCATCCCACAGGGTTCTGTCTTGAGTGTCCTTCTTTTCCTCATTGCTATCGATGGACTTGTGGCCTCTGTCGGTCCCTTGGTTGCCCCTGCCCTGTATGTGGATGATTTCTGCATTTGGGTTAGTTCCTCCTCGATGCCATCTGCAGAACGGCAGCTCCAGGTGGCTATACGGCGTGCCTCTGCATGGACCCTTTCACACGGGTTTCAATTCTCTCCTTTAAAATCGCGGGTGGTCCACTTCTGTCGCCGTACTACGGTCCACCCTGATCCAGAGCTCTATCTCGCTGCACAAAGATTGCCTGTGGTTCCACAGTTTCGTTTCCTAGGTCTTCTTTTCGACAACAAGCTCACTTGGCTGCCCCATTTCAGACTCCTGAAGGTAGGATGTTTCCGTAAACTCAATGTCCTTCGCTTCCTTGCCCACTCCTCTTGGGGTGCGGACCGTTCCCTCCTCCTCCGTCTTTATCGTGCTCTAGTTCTGTCACGTTTGGACTATGGTTGTCAAGTTTATGGTTCAGCTGCTCCTTCCACGCTGCACGTGCTGGATCCGGTCCACCATCGTGGTATCCGTTTGGCCACCGGTGCCTTCCCTACTAGCCCTGTTGATAGTCTCCTGGTTGAAGCTGGGATCCCCCCCCTTTCTGTTCGGCGGTCCCAGCTTCTGGTCTCTTATGCCCTTACTATCCGTTCTTCTCCCGCTCATCCTTCCTATTCTATTCTATTCCCAGACCATGGACGTCGCCCGCCTGACTCCCGCCCTCGGGCGGGTTTACCGGTTGGACTGCGCCTTGCGTCTCTTAACCGTGATTTTCGGCTTCCTTCTTTGTCCTGTCTTCCTCGCTCCCTCCCCTCCACCCCTCCTTGGTTAGTTCCTCGGCCTCGAATTCGGATGGATCTCCGCTGCGGTCCGAAAGATTCCATCCCCCCGGTGGTGTTCCGTTCCTTTTTCCGCCAAATTTTATGGGAGTTTCGGGATGCTGTTGTTTTTTACACTGATGGCTCTAAATCTGCTGATCATGTTGGGTATGCCTTCACGTCCTTTGTTGGAACGGAAAATCATCTGCTGCCACCCTCATGTGGGGTGTTTACTGCGGAATTGATGGCAATTTCCCGGGCCCTTACCTTTATTAAACAATCCCAACAAAACCGCGTTTTGTTATGTACGGACTCGATGAGTGGCCTTCTTGCTATTGACCGGTGTTTTTCGCGCCATCCCTTGGTCTCTGCCATCCATGACCATCTCGCTGATCTTCACCGTGCTGCTTGTTCCATTGACTTCCTATGGGTCCCGGGCCATGTGGGTATCCCGGGTAATGAGCTCGCTGATCGTTTGGCTGGGGAAGCAGTTACTTACCCCCCGTTTTCTGTAACCCCTCCTGCAGCGGATTTACGGCTTCACATCAAATCCCACTTTGCACAGTCATGGGCCAATTCTTGGGAGGCTACTCCACTGTCTAATAAACTTCGTGCCATTAAGGTGAATCCAGGCCCATGGCGTTCTTCCTTTCGCCTCTCCCGCAAGGACTCTACCACACTGTGTCGTCTCCGCATTGGCCATACCAGGCTGACCCATGGTTTCCTTTTGCGTGATGAGCCACCCCCGCTATGTGGTTGTGGAGCCTTCCAGTCAGTGGCCCACATTTTGGTTGAATGCCCCCTCCTTTTGGCTCTGCGTGCTAAGTACAGACTCCCCCACACTTTACCTTTGATGTTGGCTGACGATTCCCGGATGGTCTCTCTGGTTCTAGGTTTCCTCCGGGAGAGTGGTTTTTATTCTCAGTTTTAAAGTTTTTAATCTCCCTCTGGTGTTGGGGCAGGGCGGTGAGTGTTTGGGTGTCTCCCACTGTAGGCAGTGTTCAGAGATTCCCGATTCACCTCCCTGACCGGGATCCTCTTTTCTTCCCCTTTTACTCTGTTTTTACCCCTTCTTTTTAAGGCTTGGTTAGTTTTTCTATTCCCATACGTACTTTCTACGTTATAGCAGTTGTACCTTTTAAGTCACAGGTGGTCTTGCCTATGCTGCTTCAGCATAGTGTTGGGTTCGTTCTCTTGCCAACTTCCCTCATTTGTTTTTACTATTGACAACGTGACTGCCCTTTTACGTTTCCCCTTTTTCCGTTTTATTGTTCTGACTTTTCTGAGATGTCCCGTTAGCGGAATGGAGTCTATTTGAAACAAGGGACTGATGACCTTGCTGTTTGGTCCCTTTAACCTCAAACAACCAACCAACAACCAAGTACTGTAAGGTGTTTAAAAATGTTATTAGGAAGGTAAAGAGTATGTGGTATGAAAATAGAATAGGACAAAACTAAAACCATATGGTCAGTTGTGAAGGACACGTCTGGTCAGCAGCATAAGGTCGACGATATAAAGTCAGTTCGTAGTAAAAATATTTATGTCACTGATAAATCAGATATATGTACAGTATTTAATCATCATTTTCTGAGCATTGGTGGTGAATTAAATAAAAATTTAGTTTCTACAGGGAATCATATAGTTTTCTTGGCAAATACTTTCCGAGATTAATATCTGAAATACTCCTCTATGATACAAACAAGAGAGAGATTAAGTCAATAATTAAATCTCTGAAGACTAAGAACCCTCATGGCTATAATGTAGTGCCTAACAGAATTTTAAAGTACTGTGCTGCACATATTAGCCCAGTATTTAGCCATATTTGTAAGTTTTCCTATAGGAATGGTCAGTTTCCTGAACGACTAAAGTACTCAGTAGTAAAGCCGCTTTATAAAAAGGGAGAAAGGGATAATGTACGCAATTTTAGACCTATTTCTATGCCATCAGTGTTTGCTAAAGTTGTTGAAAAGGATGTGTATGTAAGGATAATTGATCATTTTACATCACAAGATTTGCTATCCAGTGGACAGTTCGGCTTTAGAAGTCGTTTAACAACTGAAAATGCTATATTCTCTTTTCTCTGTGAGGTACTGGGTGGGGTAAACAAAAGGTTTCGAGCGCTAGGCACATATTTTGATTTAACTAATGTGTATGATTCTGTTGATCACAAAATATTACTCCAGAGGTTGGACCATTACGGAATACGGGGAATAGCTCACAATTGGTTAACCTCTTATTTTAACAACAGGTCATTATTCACAATGTTGAGAATGGCTGTGATGTGGGGTCTGAGTGGGTACAGTCAAGTAGGGGGTGCCACATGGATCAGTGTTGGGACCACTCCTGTTCCTCATTTATATAAACGATATGCCCTCTTAGTATTACGGGTAACTCTAAAATATATCTGTTTGCTGATGACACTAGTAAAGGATGTTGTGTGCAACATTGGCCCGGATTCAAATAGTGCAGTTCATACCTAAGTTCATGGCTTGTAGAAAATAAACTAACGCTAAATCACAGTAAGACTCAGGTTTCACGGTTTCTAACATACAATTCAACAAAATCCAATGTTTTAATTTCACAGAATGGGCATATGATTAGTGAAACTGAACTGTTCAGATTTCTAGCTGTTCAGACAGATAGTAAACTGTAGTGGAAAGCCGACGTTCAGGATCTTGTTCAAGGACTTAATGCTGCCATTGTTACTACTCGAACGCTATCGGAAGTGAGTGATCGTTCGACACGAATATTAGTCTACTTTCCTGATTTTCATTCGGTTATGTGGTATGGTACGAGGGTAATCAAAAATGTAAGGTCTCCTATTTTTATAAGTACGTAGACCTGTTTATTTCTACAATGGCTTACATCAGTTTACAACTTGAAATTTAGCTATTTTTCGACATAATCACCATTTCTGTAGATACATTTTTGTAGACGCTTTGGCAGTTTTTGTATGTCCATGTCATACCAGTTCGCCGCCATGATGTTCAGAAAGTTATGAACCTCTTCTTTCACCTCGTCGTCGGAGCTGAATCTCTGGGACCACAATTAACGCTGACAGTTACTGTGAGACTCTGAAAAGACTAAAGCTGGCAATTCAGAACCAGAGAAGAGGAATGTTGAGCAAGGGCGTACACATTCTCCATGACAACGCTCGCCCACACATCGCTCGGCAAACCGCTGCTCTCCCGCAACAGTTTCAGTGGAACATAATCACCCATCTACCCTATACTCTTGACTTGGCGCCCAGTGACTATCACCTGTTCCCTGGGTTAAAAGAACATTTGGCCGGAAAGCGATTCAGCTCCGACAATGAGGTGAAAGAAGCATGGCGGCGAGCTGGTAACTCTTCCCACTCTAAAAGGATATTTTTGGCTCAGAAACAGGTTGTTCGGGCGATAAGTGGCGTAAGTTCACGAACCTGTTTCTACCCCTGCTCACGTATCTCGGTATTTTGACATTGACCTCTCAATATATATATTCTTTACTGTCATTTTTTATTAACAATATTAGCTTATTCCCAAGAATAAGCAGCTTTCACTCAGTTAACACTCGGCAGAAATCAAGCCTGCATTTGGATCGGACTTCCGGCTATGACGTCTGACGGTAATATCTCGCTGTGCACATTTCGCCAAACTATACTCCATTTTTCTCCCTGTTTCTCTTCCAGGCGATTTATGCGTTTGGTAGTCGTGATATGGTTGTAAAGTTTCCGGTTGGTCAGAATACCGGTATCGACGATGTTTTGTCGAATGTAGCCCATTTCCATGTAGTACAATCGTACATATTGGTAATAAAGCGGAACGCCGGTGATGTCAATTGGCGAGTCAAGGCTATGACAGTTCCACCGCTTCAAGAGGTTAGTGATGATACTGGTCCTATGGGTACGAACTTCCTTTATGATGCGATTTAGACGCAGGGTTACACATTTTTGTGTCCCTCAATGAGTTGAAGGACCTCTTTGGACGTGGGTAAAGTTAATATATCAAATAAAACTTTGAAAATATGCCCTCTAAAAAGAAACCAGCATATCGCTTGCAGTATACTCTTCGCTAGATGGTCGAATGTAGGAAGAATTTGCGCCAAATAATTCATCTTGCTTGTAAAGGCAATCTCTATGCTGTTAACATTCTGTAGTAAGTTCAAATCACGGTAGGAGTGGAGTATCAAAGCAGCAAGTAATTTATTAAGCATTTGTGACCAATTCTTTGTCAGGAATCTGTCCGGAATGGCCTTAAAAGTTCACACCGAGGGTTTTGTGCCCATCTTTTAGAGTACTCCAGGTAAATGGGGATATGTCTCCGATATTGCGTCCTATTTGCAAGACCATGATTTTAGTTCTATTTCGTATTGCTGCTGAAATATCATTGACAGCGGACATCATTGTCGGTGGACTGCCCAGTGGCAACTTCTTTTGTAAAATGTTCATTAATGAGAATCCGGGAAGAGTCGTTTGCAATGAGTATGCGAATTAACTCTGTGAATTGAGATCCAAAACCTAGTTTCGTCGTGCTTTTAAAGTGGAAGTCATGACGTGCACGATCATACGCCTTCTCATAATTTAAAAAGATCAGGGCACTATGTTTTCAGCATGTGAACCGATGATGTCCCTCAAGTCACTGGCAGCTGAGATTGCTATTCAGCCTTGCACTGCACTATATTGGTAAATGCGTCCGTAGCTTAACGATCTGGTAATAATTTTTAAATTGGCGTTCGGTAGTGTGGTGGGCCGCATGTTTTCCATTTTCCTGCTATTATCTTTTTTGGTAACGGCAAGTTGATATCTTCCTTGCATGCCTTGGGTATGACTTCCAGGTGCCAGATTTCATTCGCTATCCCGAGGAGTGTGGAGCCGAGGAGATTCCAGTAGCGCCTATAACACTCATCCCTGAGTACGACGGTTCCTGGTGAGATCCCTTTCTTTGGAGTGTGGACCGAGGTCTGCATTATCCTCGCTTGACAAGCACAAGGGGGAAAGGAAGTTATCGCAAAACTGATCATCAGCTGGTTGCTTCTTGTAAAGCTGACTATAACAATCGCAGACGTGGGAGATAATGTCATGTTGTTTCGTGATGGCATTCTCAGCGTCATCAAGGACGGCTTCAATGAATACAGCTTTACATAGTTTCGTCGTTCTCAGAATATAGTACAGAGAGGCTCGTTCTTCTGCGGCAACGTACACTCCTGGAAATGGAAAAAAGAACACATTGACACCGGTGTGTCAGACCCACCATACTTGCTCCGGACAATGCGAGAGGGCTGTACAAGCAATGATCACACGCACGGCACAGCGGACACACCAGGAACCGCGGTGTTGGCCGTCGAATGGCGCTAGCTGCGCAGCATTTGTGCACCGCCGCCGTCAGTGTCAGCCAGTTTGCCGTGGCATACGGAGCTCCATCGCAGTCTTTACCACTGGTAGCATGCCGCGACAGCGTGGACGTGAACCGTATGTGCAGTTGACGGACTTTGAGCGAGGGTGTATAGTGGGCATGCGGGAGGCCGGGTGGACGTACCGCCGAATTGCGCAACACGTGGGGCGTGAGGTCTCCACAGTACATCGATGTTGTCGCCAGTGTTCGGCGGAAGGTGCACGTGCCCGTCGACCTGGGACCGGACCGCAGCGACGCACGGATGCACGCCAAGACCGTAGGATCCTACGCAGTGCCGTAGGGGACCGCACCGCCACTTCCCAGCAAATTAGGGACACTGTTGCTCCTGGGGTATCGGCGAGCACCATTCGCAACCGTCTCCATGAAGCTGGGCTACGGTCCCGCACACCGTTAGGCCGTCTTCCGCTCACGCCCCAACATCGTGCAGCCCGCCTCCAGTGGTGTCGCGACAGGCGTGAATGGAGGGACGAATGGAGACGTGTCGTCTTCAGCGATGAGAGTCGCTTCTGCCTTGGTGCCAATGATGGTCGTATGCGTGTTTGGCGCCGTGCAGGTGAGCGCCACAATCAGGACTGCATACGACCGAGGCACACAGGGCCAACACCCGGCATCATGGTGTGGGGAGCGATCTCCTACACTGGCCGTACACCACTGGTGATCGTCGAGGGGACACTGAATAGTGTACGGTACATCCAAACCGTCATCGAACCCATCGTTCTACCATTCCTAGACCGGCAAGGGAACGTGCTGTTCCAACAGGACAATGCACGTCCGCATGTATCCCGTGCCACCCAACGTGCTCTAGAAGGTGTAAGTCAACTACCCTGGCCAGCAAGATCTCCGGATCTGTCCCCCATTGAGCATGTTTGGGACTGGATGAAGCGTCGTCTCACGCGGTCTGCACGTCCAGCACGAACGCTGGTCCAACTGAGGCGCCAGGTGGAAATGGCATGGCAAGCCGTTCCACAGGACTACATCCAGCATCTCTACGATCGTCTCCATGGGAGAATAGCAGCCTGCATTGCTGCGAAAGGTGGATATACACTGTACCAGTGCCGACATTATGCATGCTCTGTTGCCTGTGTCTATGTGCCTGTGGTTCTGTCAGTGTGATCATGTGATGTATCCGACCCCAGGAATGTGTCAATAAAGTTTCCCCTTCCTGAGACAATGAATTCACGGTGTTCTTATTTCAATTTCCAGGAGTGTATTTTTGGTGGTGAAGCACGATAATTCCTTCCATTCGTTTGCGTTGAATCGCCTTTATTTTCACTTTATATCGTTTGACCCGTACATCGATATCACGAAAAAAGATTGTTAATTCGACTATACAATTCTCTCAAACAACAGTAATAAAATTCAATAGCCTGTTTCTGCCAAAAACTATTCTCTCTGGTGTAGCTTATGACGGTGAGGCGTAATTTTGGCTTGGTGCACTGAATCTGCCACTGTAGAAAGCTATTGTAACGACATCGGTTGCGCTAGTGTTGTATTGCCACACTATTTTCATCTCCCCATCAAGTTGAGCATCCTGCAGACAACTGACATTCAGTTTCTATCAGCCTTTGCCATAGTAAGTTTGCTGAAGCTGCAGGTTAAAGTAACGCTGTTATGCGCAATGGTCGGAGATGTCGACAGGAGCTATGTCACGGTTTACAATGTAACGGCGGAGTGCATTGAACACATAGATCCCATCCAGACGACCGGCAGAGTGACTGGTTACGAAGCTGAAAGCTAATCGCTCACCATGCAGTTTTTCCCACTTATCGTGAACACGCATGCCATGAATCAAAGTGCTCAAGTTCTACATGTCTATTCGTGTGAAGACTTTGGTTCTAAATGGCTCTGAGTACTATGGGGCTCAACATCTGAGGTCATCAGTCCTCTGGAACTTAGAACGACTTAAACATAACCTAAGGAGATCACACACATCCATGCCCGAGGCAGGATTCGAACCTGCGACAGTAGCGGTCTTGCGGTTCCAGACTGAAGCGCGTAGAACCGCTCGGCCACTCCGGCCGGCGAAGACTTTGGACAATTGAAGTAACCACCGAGATGTACATGATAAGCGCTAAGAAACATCGGAACCTCAGTTTTACAAAATAACTAAGGGGGCGATACGTTTACAATCTGCATTCCTTTCACCCGGAGAGAGATGTCACGACCACTAGGCAGCCGCTGCACGTCCGTAAAGGGTATACCGTCGCACAAAATATTGGCAGTTCCCGCAATATCTTGCATGTTTATGTTATCAGTAATTACGTACCCAGGCACTTCTAAGACTGTGAACACCTCCTGCAGCATGGCAATGTCAACAATGGTGCTAAACAAGACGTGTATCAGTGAACGGAGTTTCACCGCGCTTTGAATTCTATTGATGTTAAGTGTAGTAACATTATAGGTTTGGATATCGCACATGGTGGAACATAGGGCGATTAGATCTGAGTGTTGGGATCATCCTTCCCGACGTCTTCGCACCAGGTTCGTTTTGTAACGTCTGGAGTGTGAAAGGAACATCAAGCCATAGTCTGTGGGGGAACGGTCAGCGCTCAGCAATGCCTTCAGGTGTTTGGTTTGTTCGCGAATGCGTTCTTGCCTCTCAGTGGTCTAGTATCGTAATGAGCAAGAACATGGAGGTTCAGTTTCGCTTCCCCTTTCTGACAGAGGTATGTTTCTCAAATTATCCCGCTCTCCTCTTTGTCACTGTGTCCTTAGATTTTCCTTTGACTTCCTTCGTTTCTATCGGATTCTCTTCCGGTAACAGCGGTTCAGGCAAACTGATCTGCACCTACTCCTGCGTCTCACCCGCAGTATTTCCAGGTGTCAGCGGCGTATCTTTAGTATCCTGTGGCAACCGTCCCAGTGTCGATGACTGGGCTGAATCACGTACATCCTTCCCTGAATATCTTTGGCACTGGTTACAGCCTTAGCTGCCATTTCCACTTTGTAAATCTGTCCTGACTGCCGAGTTTGTGTTACAGCCCCACGAGTGCCCAACTCAATAATGGAACAAATCTGTCAATAGCGTCTGCAGGACGTTCCTGTGGAAGCTGAAATGGACGTCGACGTATGCAGTTCACCTGTAGATGTTCCGTTGAATGGTCCAACACGCAGGAGGATGCCCACTGTAGGTTACCTGTGTGCGACAACAGCCAATGGCAACATAAAAAGGTATGTTTTTCTAAATCTACACGTGCACTTCACACGCCGCTGTTAACGTAGTAACGATACGCAGTGGAACATTTATCGTTGGTGACCGACAAGACTACGCCATATGGTGACAAAGCACGTGCATTAAGTTCATCAGGGCAAATCAGGTGGCACATTAAAAACTCTGACGATTCTCACTCCGTATCCCGAAGATAGCATCTGGATATTAGTAACCTTACTATCAGTATGCCAAAATTGTCTGACACCAGTATTTTTCCCAACAAATTTCTCGTTAGCATCACTAGAAATACATATGACAAATAACTAGAAATGCACAAAGTCAAATTGAAACGTGTCGACCATATCTTCAGGCGTTTTCAAATCCCTAAAAATCCACTCTTGAATCTCAAATGTCGTCGGCCTCAAAGCAGCGCAATCGAAAACACATTTATCGCTGTTGGCTCTCTTAATTGACGACAATATACTTACAAATAATTATACGTCAAACATACGTAGACTCTGCTCGTGCACTACTCGGCTTCACACCTCAGCATCGCTCGGCGATGTAAATACTGTCCCAACCCCTGGAACATGGCTGCACACCGGTTTTTTAACCGTCTTCTACGCCCTGTTTTGTTGCTCTTTTTGGCAAACTATCCTGAACATACATTTCAGCACGATAAAGCCCGCCAGCACACGGTGAGTGCTTCTAATGCTTGTCTTCTTGGTCATCAAGTTCGCCTGATCTCCTTCCAATCGAGAATGTGTGGAGCATCTGAAGCGCAAATTGGACAGAATTTGGCACGCCATCCTTCAGGAGGACATAGAACAACTCTGTCAGTGCCAAGCAGGTTAATTACTTGCATAAGAGTCAGAATTGGACCAAAGCGTTACTGTCTTCCTTTATTTGTGAAGGTCTTTATCTTTCCTGAAATTCTTATAATTTATTTATCTGTACATGAACATCACATCGATCGATTTACGTTCTATTTGGATAATTCCTTCATAGTGCGTCGTCTCTTTTTTTTTCCTTAGTGTATTTGCTATTCCGTGTCGCTCTGTGTTCTCATTCTCATCAAACTATCGAAACTCGGAACGTCGCTCTGAATAACATCTGCTCCGCAACCCCCTTTTCTTGCAGCTGGCCACGCGCAGTGGCCTCGCTGTTTGAGGCGCTATGTCACGGATTGCGGGTCTCCACCTTCCGGAGGTTTCTGTCCTCCCTCTGCAAGAGTGTTTGTATTGTTCGTAGCAATACGTTAGTTTAAATGGTGTGTAAGTCTAGGGACCGATGACCTCAGCAGTTTCGTCCCTTAGGAATTCACACAGATTTCAACATACGAAAATGCTGCTGTTTCTGCTTGTCCGCCAGCAGGTGTGTCCGAGCGGTTCTAGGCGCTTCAGTCTGGAACCACTCGACCGCTACGGTCGCAGGTTCGAATCCTGCCTCGGGCATAGATGTGTGTGATGTCCTAAGGTTAGTTAGGTTTAAGTAGTTCTAAGTTCTAGGGAACTGATGACCTCAGGTGTTAAATCCCATAGTGCTCAGAGCCATTTGAACGATTTTTCTACTTGTCTGTACCTTGAAAGAAAACATCTGATTGCGCTACTTCCTTATCCTTTCATGTTGATGTCGTTTCCCTCTCTCAATTTCAGTAGCCTCTTGCTACTTTTCTATGAACTTTTCCTTACGAGGCATGTTGAGAAGTACACGAGTACTGTGCAGAAAAGTGGGTTCTTAAGGCCACCTTCGACCCACAGTATCGCAGGTCCGGAAGTATATTAAACATGCAGTGTTCTGTACGAACTTGCTGTTTTCAACTTTACGGCCGTCCTAGAATTGCAAGTAAGCTAACTTCGGAATGCTTTGTCCATGGCGGAAGCACAACATGCCAATATGTTTCTTCTAATCTAGTGTTTATCAATGGGATCCTTACCACATGGGATAGACGGAGGACATCGAAAAAGTTCAAAAATGGCTGTTAATTTTGTGTTATCATAAAACATAAAATAGGCGATGTAATGTCGCAGACATGATACGCGAGTTGTGGTGGTAATCTTTAATCATTAATCATTTTTTTATTACGCCGAGCTCTTTTCAAGAAATTTCAATCACCAACTTTCTCCTCCGAATTCCATAACATTTTATTGTCTCCCACATACACAGGGAAAACTGACCATCGTAATAAAATAAGAGACGTCAGAGTTCGCATGGAAAGATTTAGATGTTAATTTTTCCCACGTGCTTTTCGATAGTAGTGGTGGCATTAACCCTTTGCTAAACACTTCAGTGTGAATTGCAGAGTATTCATGAAGATGTAAATGTAGATGTACTGTCTGTTACTTTTTGTTCAAAATTAATTAATTGTACCGTCGAACAACGTTCGAATACTCCTAGGGTTCAGGGGAAATCATTGTGGAAGTCACTCAATAAAGAAAAAAGAGTGCTCTTTGTCTGTCTTTTTGTGGTACATGAGCTGGTCTTCTAGCCGATAATGCTAATGGTGCAAACTCCCTCACGGTGCGTCTCCAACACGTGCATGTATATTTTTGTATTGTAGAAGAACTGTCCGGCCCACGTGTCGGAGAGGGCATTGTCCTAGGGGGTCTCAGCCTCGCGGCGGTACTCAATTCTAGGGAATTTAGTGTCAGCGTAGGAACGCATAACTCTGCTTTAGTCAAGCTTAACTCGGGCGACCCCAGGGTATATAGGATGGCGGCTGGGCAACAGTGTAACGCTTGTGCTGGCCTACCTCTTCCGCAGTAACACGATTTTACGACGGTGACTGCGCCGTCGCCACCTGCTACACCCTTTCGCCTATAAAAGCGCTGAGGTCACTGACTTTGCCAGGTACCAATGACAGCTCACCGGCTTTCGTTATTGATGTAGCCGAAATGTTTGATGTTTTAAGAGGCTCAGCATCGAAGATTTATAGCACATACAGGTAAATCGGTAAAACATAATCTGCATGTTACAACGCGGACGACAGTATGTGTTGAGTGATCGTAACAGACTGTCACTGAAGAGAATTAGGACAAAAATAATTGGACGACAGTTGAAAAAGTCACTGTAGAATTGAACGACGCACTCACGACCCATGTCAGCAACGGGACAACACGAAGGGAACTTAATAAGGAGGGAATTGTATGGCGCCGGCCGGTGTGGCCGAGCGGTTCTAGGCGCTACAATCTGGAACTGCGCTACCGCTACGGCCTCAGGTTCGAAGAAAAGTGTGTTGTCAGAGCCATAACACCTGAACTATGAAGAAATGGAAGAATGCCTTTCGTTTTGGTGAGTCTCTTTGCGCTATGTTTCCAACCCCAGCTTGAGTCCACGTCTCAAGAGTGAAAAATCGGGGGGCTTCCGTAGTGATTTGGGCAGCCATATCATGGTGTTCCACTGGCCCCTTTGGTACTCTGCAAGGTCACATTATTCGCCAAGTATCATGTGACAGTTTCGGCTGATCAGGTGCTTCCAGTGGTACAATATTTCTTTTCCAATGGTGATACTGTGTTTCAAGAAGACTCGTACAGTCCAGGACTGGTTTCGTAAGCACAAGATTGAATGTTCTGATCTCCACTGAGTACCACTGCCACCAAATGTCAATGGGGCTTTATAATCTATTTTGGAGAGAAGGTGATTGATCGCTATACATCACTGTCATCGTTAACTGAAATTGCCAATACTTTGCAGGAAGAATGGTATAAGATTCCACTGAAAACCATACAGAACCTTTATTTATACATTTCGAGACGACTGGAAACTGTTTTGTATGCCAATTGGTTTTTCGTATTTTTTTCCGTCACCTGTATTTAGAGTGTACCTGGCAGAAACTACAGTTTTCAACATGGTTTGAGCGCTCGGCGTCTGTGAGAAAGTTATGGATCCAATAGCAGTAGATGGACAGACCACAAACAGGGGGCGACAGACCATGACATGAATTACCGTAGATTTGTAGTCCAAGGATGGAGCATAGCTACACGTCATGCCGTAGATAAGGTAGTAAATTTCCCCATTTCCGATGTCAAAGTCTCGTCGTGAGTTATTATTCAAATGAGAATATCTTTTTCAAATATGGATGTATAGCTTTATTTCTGCGTTTTAGCTATTTTGGTATTTTTCCATTGTTAAGTGTATAATTTGAGAGCCACAACACACATTGTGACCCAAATCGGGAGTCAATGTTTAATGGATCCGCAACAAAACGCTATCATAATTCCGCAGCGTGGCGTGTCCATTGAATCACACGATATGTGAACAGTTGACAGTTTATGAGATAATATCTCATTTATGGATATCCATAGAGTTTAAACTCGCGTCTTTCAATGTCCTATAGCCTGCGAATATCGGAGCAGTTCTGGCACAGCTTTCCCTTCAAAACTGGACCACGTTGTCGGCAGCACTGTAAAACACACACTCGGCGCTTGACTATCAATTCTTGGCCTATCCTCGGCCTGTGAGAGTAAAATATGCTCTTCTTTAAGTAAGATGACCGTGGTTCACTTACACCCCTGCCCTAAAAAACTTCTTTGTAACCACAGGCGAGAAAAAAAATAGAAACGATATTGAGACTGCAAAAAGGAATATAAAGAACCTTTAATTCAGGAACGAACAGTAAAAGTTACATTGTATCATGCATAAATTCTAACTGCGGTAGAGAACTACCTCTACAAAAATATCGTTCAAAAACACAGTATATCTTAATGAAAAATGGCAAATAATTTCACAAACTTTAGTTTTCTTTTTAATGGCAATGATCATTCGTTTCAATAGCCTGTGTGGGCCATCAGACACGTAACTGTCGCTGGTTAGCTTTTTTTTGCAGCAGTGCACAAGAACACTCACTTAACTTATTTCAGCTATCTCTTTGGTTTGCTGTACTTTCAGCAGGGGATTTGCCATTCATACTACCACCATTACTATAGCTCACCTCTGGCACCATACATGAAAAGTAGGGAAGAAATGCCATAAATGAATAACTATTCCCTTATTATCTCAATCTAATAATTAATAGGAAATATGAAGAACAACATAGTCCTAACACATGTTTACACAATTATTTCACCATTCTTTAATCTCTATTAAAGTAGCCAAAAATGAAGAGGCTAACTTATGCATACATAATCGCACACGAACCATCACAAGGAATGTCTATTTTTCTCTGTCACAGGATATTTATTGTTGTAAACTAGTTACTATCACTGTCAATGGGATTGGTACAGTACTTTCTTGTTATAGTGACATATGATTCAAAATTGGAAATATTAGTACTTATTATTCGTTAAATAGTACCAGAACTTTCCCTTAAAGCTCAGTAAAAATGCATTCGTTATTATTAACCTTGATAGCCAACTAGATCATTAAATTATCATTTCTTTGCTGTTGATGAGTAACTCTTTACTTCTT